>NC_092736.1:8007863-8055363 GCF_047496885.1 Scyliorhinus torazame | reverse complement strand
TTAATAAATAAAATGTCTGGGAGCGGCCGAGTCAGACAGACCATCGACTCCCCAGGGAGAAAATCCTAACTTTTAGCCATAATGCCTCACCAGGCGGCCATTTTGGTTTTACCCACGAAAGCATTTGGTAACAAAGGGGTGCAGAGCAATAAAAAGATGGAGGAAAACTATTATGCTTGTGGATTTTTTCCATTCCACACCTCTCCCTCTGCACCAATGCCAGGACTACTCCCTACCTCTGACCACTCGCAGTCTACAACCCCGCATGCGTCCTCCACTCAACACTCTGGCCGCCTTCAGCTGCCTTGGGCCTCTAGATGCCAGAGCCTTCTCCCTTAGACCCACTGTTTTGCTTGAAGTGCTCTCTTTGATCTACCTTTGGTTGTTCTCCCACTACCTCTTTGGGAGTCAGGAGCCTATTTATAGGTTTTCCAACTGCAAAGCATTTTGAGGCGGCGCATTGAGAAGGTGTTATAAAAGGTCTGCACCATGTTTTCCAACAAAGTGTGGCTCAATCGAACTTTCGCATGAACATTATTGCAGTGTTTACAGTTGATCCAATCACGCAAATGCAAAATGCAGTTCATTGGGGCGGTTGTGAAAAATGCAACACCCGACTCCTTCTCAACGTCACTCGGCCTTTGGGTTCCTGAACTCTTGTTTTTAGAACTTACTACATGACCCCCACCACTACTTCATAGATTCATAAGATATAGGAGCAGAATTAGGCCATTCGGCCCATCGAGTCTGCCCCGCCATTCGATCATGGCTGATCACATCCCGGCCTTAACTCCACCGTCCTGCCCGCTCTCCATAACCCTTCAACCCATTACCAATTAAAAATCTGTCCAATTCCTCCTCGAATTTACTCGCTGTCCCAGCGTCCACCGCACTCTGGGGCAGCGAATTCCACAGATTCACAACCCTTTGGGAGAAGTAGTTTTTTCCTCAAATCAGTTTGAAATTTGCTACCTCTTATCCTCTCGTTCTAGAATGCCCCACTCGAGGAAGCACCCGCTCCACGTCTACTTTATCCAGACCTTTTAGCATCTTGTAAACCTCAATTTGATTCCCCCTCATTCTTCTAAAATCGAGAGAGTCTCGGCCTAAACTACTCAATCTCTCTTCATACGACAAACCCCTCATCTCTGGAATCGAGTGAACCTCCTCTGAACTGCCTCCAATACCGCTACATCTTTCCTCAAATAAGGGGACCAAAACTGTGCACATTTCTCCAGGTGCGGTCTTACCAATGCCTTGTACAGTTGCAACAACATTTCCTTACCCTTCTACTCAATTCCTTTTGCTATAAATGCCAACATTCTATTTGCTTTCTTTATTATCTGCTGTACTACAAATATATATTTCTTTTTCTTCTACACGTTTGCCTTACACTGGGGGCCCCCTGGGTCCCGATATATATATTTTAAAAAGTGAAATTCACTTGGTTCACACCCTCAGGAAGCAACGTTTCTGTCCCCACGTCTCTGGACAGGAAAGCAAAACTCAAAAAGGTGCATCTAACAAGTGCCACGTAACACTGAACAAATACTGTAACCCGGCAAGAGAATGTCACGGCCAACAAACACTACCGTGCATGCTAAACGCAGACACTTATTTGTCTATTTCCCCTTCCCGTGTGCAGCAGAAGCCAACTTGTAGCTGAATCCAGCACCCCGCCCAACACCATCTCCCCCAGTCTTAACCTTCGTCCCTCCTCTCGAACTCCATTCCAGTGGCTCCACAAATTCAACAACCCCGACCTCCCCAAATCCCAGCTCCATCCTTGAAAATCAACACCGGATGTAAATATGCAACCGCGATCTCTTCCTGTACCTGCCGCTGGAACCTCATGCCAATGTTACTGTGCAGAGTGACTCTCCGTGCCTCTCTACCCCCTCCCAGTGCTCCCCCCCCCCGCACGGGGGGAGCATAGAGGAAGGGGAACTGGTCAAAGTTGAATTTAAGCGCCGTCAAAAGGAGGATAGCTTTCACAGCGCAAGCGACAAAACTAGATTCACGGTGCACTTATTACACGGGCTTGTACAACATGGTAAATCCTCACCTGCTCAGCTGCTGCTTCAGTTTAAATCCCCTCTCTGCTCCCTGGGTCAAGATTTGCCCGCTGCATTGATGTAAATTTAGTGGTGTGCTAAATCGAATCTGATTGTTTTCTTGGAATGAACCTGATCAAAGATGAAGACTTTCCCAGCGAATGTCTTAAAACCTGTATCGTTTGCAGCCTCCCTTCATTACCAGTGTGGGTCCCGGCAATGTAGGGCTCGGGAGCAGCAGGCCATTTGGCCCATCCAGCCTGCGTCGCCATTCAATAAGATCACGACTGATTGGATTGTGGTCTTAACCCCACCTCCCCGTCTGCCCCCTCATATCCCGGCTAGCGCACACCCACCCTCTCCATTCTTTTTTTCGCCCCCTTTCTTTGAGCCAAATATTCCCCCAACCTCCCACCTCCTCGAGTGGTTCAGCTCCACTAGTCATCACCCTCACCCGGCTGGCCCATTCCTGGTACCCGGCTGGCCCATTCCTGGTATCCAGGCTGGCCCATTCCTGGTATCCGGCTGGCCCATTCCTGGTACCCGGCTGGCCCATTCCTGGTACCAGGCTGGCCCATTCCTGGTACCAGGCTGGCCCATTCCTGGTATCCAGGCTGGCCCATTCCTGGTACCCGGCTGGCCCATTCCTGGTACCAGGCTGGCCCATTCCTGGTACCAGGCTGGCCCATTCCTGGTATCCGGCTGGCCCATTCCTGGTACCCGGCTGGCCCATTCCTGGTACGAGTCGCACTAACTGCAACACCGAGCAAGTGCCACGTTACCGAGGGAGCCATTATCAATACTGGCGCTTCCATCTTCTGGCAAAGGGCGCAATTCATAGAATTCTGGAATTTCCAGTGCAGAAGGAGGCCATTCGGCCCATCGTGTCTGCACCGGCCCTTGGAAAGAGCACCCGACTTAAGCCCTACGCCTCCACCCTATCCCCTTTATCCCCGTAACTCAATAACCCCTCCTAACCTTTTTGGACACTAAGGAGCAATTTAGCACGGCCAATCCACCCAACCTGCACATCTTTGGACTGTGGGAGGAAACCGGAGCACCCGGAGGAAACCCACGCACACACGGGGAGAACGTGCAAACTCCGCACAGACAGTGACCCAGCGGGGAATTTAACTGCTAATCACTTGTGCTACCATGCCGCCCAATTCAACTGGCATTGGGGGGGGGTACACCATCCTGGTGACCCGGTGTGCAAGTCATTTGTGGGATGCTCCTGACTGCCCCCAAACCAATCACTGGCGGAAGTAATTCATTGGGTGAAGTCCTTTTGAGATACCGCAAGGCCACAAAGCATGTATCGATGTTAGGAATGTTCATTCACGTGTCATTTCAAAGCCTTTGCAGGAGACCAGCACACACCTTTCGTTGTGCAGGTTAGAATATGTTCCCAGCATTTCCCCAAACCCGACTTTCCCCAAACTTTAACCGAGCCCCTGATCCCTCTGCCCTTCAAAAGCTGTCCCACGATCTCTCCTCCTTCCAATAATAGTAATCTTGTGTGTCACAAGTAGGCTTACATTAACACTGCAATGAAGTCACTGTGAAAATCCCCTAGTCGCCACATTCCGGCGCCTGTTCAGGTACACAGAGGGAGAATTCAGAATGTCCAATTCACCCAACAGCACGTCTTTCGGGACTTGATATCTCCACTCTGACCACATAACCCATCATCTCCTCCAATGAGAGACCGGGGAATCTTGGTCAGCTAGTGACACTACATGAAGGCAGGTGGAGTTTGCGGAATTGAATATTTTGCCACTGCAGCAGCATTAAGGCATTTTACGGCAGGCTTCAGCCAAGTAGCTGAAGGAGAATTGGTTTCTAGTTCCCCGTTTGCACAATATGTCTTGCAACAGTCGCCGAGTCCAACGACAGGACAGCTTGGGGTACTTTGACACAGTGACCAAAGTCCTCTGCAATCCCACCAGTCTTGCGAACAAAAGCGACGATCCCTACTGATACCAGCACATACTGTTCCCTCTACACCATTAAATAGCCGCCTCTTCTGTCACAAACGACGGACACAGCTACACGAGGAACATTTCGACTCCAAAGGTCACATACTCGGCACCTAACAACCTGCTGCAAAACTCAAGTAACTTTGGACCCAGGAGGGTAATGTGTACAACACACGCAGACAAACACTCGCACGCTTTCGTCATTCTACTGCAGGTGTGGTGTCTCGCCACGATATGGGCGAGGGGGTGAGAGAATTATGTCCTCTTCGCCAACATCCCCCCACCCCACCCCAAACCCACCCACCCGGCGCAATGACCAAAAGCCTGGCCTTCAAGTCTAGTCCACGCAGGTGAATCCCTGCACCAACAACAATGCTGCACTCCCTCTGTTCTGCCTCGATCATACGTGCCAGCCCTGCAGTGTGTCCTCTAACCTCGGTCACCTCAACCGTCTGTCTCGGGCATCACGAATCCCAGTCGAAACACATAAACTAATGCCCTAAACCAGAAAAGGGTTTTCATTTCCTCTGGCGTTTATCTGACAAAAGATCACTCGATATTAAGCTAATCTGTAATCTTTTCAAATAATTTTAATAATCTTTAGTGTCACAAGTAGGCTTACATTAACACTGCAATGAAGTTACTGTGAAAAGCCCCTAGTTGCCACACTCCGGCGCCTGTTCCGGTACACAGAGGGAGAATTCAGAATGTCCAATTCACCTAACAGCACGTCTTTCGGGACTTGTGGGAGGAAACCGGAGCGCCCGGAGGAAACCCACGCAGACACGGGGAGGATGTGCAGACTCCGCACAGACAGTGACCCAAGATGGGAATCGAACCTGGAACCCTGGCGCTGTGAAGCAACAGTGCTAACCACTGTGCTACCGTGCCGCCCATAATCTTTGATCAAAGAGGAAGCGCAGGGCTCAAAAAGTGTAAACTATGGTCACAATGGTTCCTTTGTCACCCCTGGTGTTGGTCTAGCCTCGGAAAAAGGCAGAATGTCCCCCCTGATCAGTGTCATTTCTCTTTAATAGGTGATGCTGCACGATTATATCAGGCAACATTAAAACATCACTGAACCTGCGTCTCAGCCGCTGAAAAGGAATCACAGCGCTCATCACAGGACTGATTGCAATGACCAAGTTCAGTTCTCTGCTTAGCGCAGCCGCGTGCATTTACATAGCGCCTCTAACATCGCAAAACGTCCCAAAGCAGTATTCAGAAAATATCGGAGGCAACATAACGAGGTAAGAGAGGTGAATGTGTGTTTTAAGCAGAGGGGTGCACAAGAAAGGGCAGCACGGTGGCACAGTGGTTAGCGCCACTGCCTCACGGCGCCGAGGACCCGGGTTCGATCCCGGCTCTGGGTCACTGTCGGTGTGGAGTTTGCACATTCTCCCCGTGTCTGCGTGGGCTTCACCCCCACAACCCAAAAGGATGTGCAGGGTTAGGTGGATTGGCCACGCCAAATTGCCCCTTCATTGGAAAAAAATAATTGGGTACTCTAAATTTATAAAATAAAAATAAATGCACAAGACGCCAAGATTGGGAGAATAGAGTTCTCAGAGGGACAAAGAATGTGCAGCTCCCCAAAAGTTCACCACAAACCTTGCAGAAATTGGTCGCTTACTCACCATGCAACACAACAAAATGTTTAGGGGGGGGCGGGGAAAGAGGACCTACGCACGGAAACAAATTGGCCACGCACTGCAAATAAAACTATTCACCATGTCGGTCACAGGGCTGGAGAAGGTTACACAGACAGGGAGAGGCAAGGATACAAGAATTTTAAATTGAAGGCTTTGCTGCATCAAGAGCCAATGTCAGCTAGCCAACACAAGGCTGATGAATGAATGGGACCTGATACGATTTAGGATTACAGCCAGGGAGTTTTACATCAACTGGAATCTTTAGAAGGTGGAATGGGAAGGTTCGTCAGGCACTTGTTGGAATAGTCTAGTCTGGATGTAACAAATGCCTGGATGCAGTAGCGGAGTTCATGTTTAAAACTTTTAAAAATAAATTTTGCATATCCAAATCTTTTTTCCCCCGCAATTAAGGGGCAATTTTAGCGTGGCCAATCCACCTATCCTGCACATCTCTTTTGGGTTGCGGGGGTGAGACCCATGCAGACACGGGGAGAATGTGCAGACTCCACACGGACTGTGACCCGGGGCCGGGATCAAACCTGGGTCCTCGCCGGCGTGAGGCAGCAGTGCTAACCACTGCGCCACCGTGCTGCCCAGTTACAGCGTTCATAAGCAACAACGTACGGCAACAAGAAGTTGCATTTGTACAGCACCCTTCACAACCACCGCACGTTTCAAAGTTCTTTACAGCCAATAAAGAGCTTTATGAAGTTCCGCGGTTGTTGGAAGGGAGGCAGCCAATTTGTGCACATTAAGCTCCCACAGACAGTTATGAGATCAGACAATATGTCTTTGTGATGTCGGCTGAACAATAATTAATGGAAAAGACAATGCGAAGGCTCCCCTTGCACTCCTTCGTAATCGTGCCATGGGACCCTTGACATCAGCCAGGGAAGGGCTCGGTTTAACGTCACATCCAAACGGCTTTGAAGGAAGTCCGACATTTCCAGGTGCAGGAAGATCGAGGTGATTGCAAGCACGGCTATCTCGGACACTGTTGAATTTTGATTCCCCGACACGGCGCTGGGCGTTATTGGTTTAAAATCCTTTCTTCCTGGTCTCCACACCCAGCGACTAAACGAGCTCAAATCCGCCCCCAGATCCGCCGCTCCCATTCGCAAGCCAAACAGAAAATTTCCTCCTACCCTTTCCAATATTTGAACAAAACAAAAAAATAAAAATAAACTCGGTCCCTGACAAAATTACACGCCATTGCAGGATCTCGCTAGAGGCGGTTTTGCTTTGTTTTTTGGAACTGATTCACTTGCAGCAGCCAGGCACATCAACAGGAGTCCAGTTCTCACTCTACGTTTCGAACAGGGAAAACATTCATTTGGTCATGACTGAGAGTTCTGCTGGCAAGCTCACGGGATCCTGCACCGGTGCCAAGGCGGAGAGCAGCCACTGACGATCAGCACTGTGCTCTGAGGAGTCGTGAATAATGTATTTTTGTTTTATCTTTACAACCCACCTCACCCTGCAAGGCCCAATATTTTTCCAATTCCGACACTCCCACCCCACCGCTCTGGCCAAAGGCCCCCACAGCCCCGGCGGGAATCAAATCGTTAAGATCATTTCTCAGGCGATCTGCCGCATGGGTCACTCTTTCGATGGCAGGCGTTTGTGGCTATTTTATGAATTAAGGCTGTGAGCACTACAGGAGACTGCTGCTTCCAGTGCATTTTGTAAACTCTTTTGTCCGCTATGATGTAATGCCTGGGGATCAGGTTTCCACCTCTCTTCCCCAAAACGCAGTGATTCATCCCGAGGTAGACAGTCTGTGGTTCTCTGCGAGGCTTCCATTCCCTGCCCCTCTAACAACCCACATTTATGGAGAGCCTTTAGCAGCGTTATTTTTTTAAAAAGTCATCACAGGAGCATTAATCAGACTCAAATCCCGCACGCAAATCACATCGCAGGGAGGGAAGGACCAGGTGAACAAACACTTGCTCGAAGGGGTAGTTTTCAAGAAGCGACGAGGCCCAGGAAACCAAAGGCCGCCAATGGCGAAGGCAGTAAAATCGAGAGGCCGGATACAGAAGAGGGAAGAGATCTTGGGAGAGTTGCAGCATGGGAAATGTTACAGAGATAGGGAGGGGCGAGGCTCAGGAATGAGATGGAGATTTGTAAACCGAGGTGTGGCCAGACCAGCACGGGCAAGGTGTATAATGGGTGGACGGGGTTCGGTGTGAGACAGGATCTGAACTGCAGATTCGTCCAGCATCCAGTCTTCATGAACAGATTTACCCACCGAGTCAACGGGATGTTCGACCACAGTGAGCATCGCGCTTCTTCACCGGTTACATTCCAAATTTTGATCTTCGGCAAAGAGGGAGAAAGACTCGACGGAGTTTGAACGAAGACTCTCAGAGCCAGAACCAGCACACTTGCTCTTCAGCGAAATGGTCAATCGCTGGGCTCGAAGGCTGGTCAATTCGACTGGTTTGAGTTGGGGCTGAGGACGGAGAAATGGCACTGCCCAGAGGTTTTCCACTGTGGACTGCTGAGGTGTGGGCGTGACTCCAAAACCAGGCTGGCAAGAAACATGCCCGCTTCTCCCCCCCCCCCCGCCCCCCCCGCTCAGCTCCTGATACCCTGTGACCTAAACATGAAGAACGGCCATGAGATGTATTGGTAATATTACGGACTAGTAACCGAGAGGCTGATGCCAATGCTGGGCTGGGGGGGGGGGTTGTCAAATCGCATTGCGGCAGTTGGGGGGAATTTGAATTCAGCTAATAAACCTACAATTATAAAGCTAGTCTCAGTAATGGGGACCATGAAACTATCGATTTGTCGCAAAAACCCACCAGGTTCACTAATGTCCTTTAGGGAAGGAAATCTGCCCTCCTTTCCTGGTCTGGCCTACCTGGGACTCCAGACCCACAGCAATGTGTGCGCGGAGAAAACCCGATCACTGGGCATTTACAACACGGCTGAACGTTCCTCGGTAGGTTCCTCTAGGGGCTGGTTTAGCACAGTGGGCTGAACAGCTGGCTTGTAATGCATAACTAGGCAGCAGCGCGGATTCAATTCCTGTACCGGCCTCTCCGAACAGGTGCCAGAATATGGCGACTAGGGGCTTTTCACAGTAACGCCATTGAAGCCTACTCGTGACAAGCGATTGTTATTATTAATACCCTTTTGATCTGTTATCCGATCCATTAAATGACGAGGTTCTAAAGCTGGCCAACTACTGGAGGACACGGCACCTTCAGCCCAATAGCAACAGAACGGTCTCAAGTATATTCCACCTCCACAATGCAGGCGCCAAGAGGGAGCAATATTTCTCGGAATGGCAAGAGACTGAATCACCACCATCCCATTTATCTTTGACCAAATACTGACGTGCAAAAAAAAGAACATCTTGAGCAAGAGAACAGCAAAAATCAAAACCCCCAAAACATCCTCTGCAAACTTCATGGGGTGAAGATGCTCCAACGGGCAGCAAAGTACAAGTGGTTAGCACTGTTGCTTCACAGCGCCAGGGTCCCAGGTTCGATTCCCCACTGGGTCACTGTCTGTGCGGAGTCTGCACGTTCTCCCCGTGTGTGCGTGGGTTTCCTCCAGGTGCTCCGGTTTCCTCCCACAGTCCAAAGACGTGCAGGTTAGGTAGATTGGCCGTGATAAATTGCCCTTAGTAACTTGCCCTTAGTGACCAAAAATAGGTTAGGAGGGGTTATTGGGTTACGGGGATAGGGTGGACTTCAGGGCTTAAGTGGGTCGGTGCAGACTCGATGGGCTGAATGGCCTCCTTCTGCACTGTATGTTCTAACCTTAAGGATCTCAGCTCTTAATAATAATCACTTATTGTAACATGTAGGCTTCAATGAAGTTACTGTGAAAAGCCCCTAGTCGCCACATTCCGGCACCTGTTCAGGGAGGCCTGTACGGGAATTGAACCCGTGCTGCTGGCATTGTTCTGCATTACAAGCCAGCTGTTTAGCCCACTGTGCTAAACCCGCCTCTTGCCGATGTCTACACTACTGCAGACTTGTGTGTATCAGTATTCATCCTCTACCAGTCTTTTAGATACCCAGCTCAACACAATGTGTGTCATCTCGAGATCCTCCAATCAACTTGGCTCCCAGTCCTTAGCAACATCCCATCCCCTAACGTAAGGAGGGATATTGCAACAAGAAATGACATGGAGAAGGTCGACGTCAGCCCAAACCTGCTGCTACCAAGGACCTTACAATCCACCTGCTACTCGCTGCCCATCCTGCCAGCCTGTGTGGCTAAGACCACCGTGTCAAAGGATAACAACAAGAGGCCCTGTGGCAGCTGGAATGGAACCTGCACATCACCATTGAACACCATTTCCTTATCACAGATCCCACAGCCAGCCAACGCAGCTTCAACCTGCCACACCAACACTGGGCACCCCTCGACGCTTTCCACACTGGCGAAGGCCTTTGTGCAGCAAATAGGCACAAGGGAACCCGGACCCTAGCTACGGTGCCTAATCGATGACCTACATCATTGAAGGCTGCCCCCTGAGCAAATTCAGTGAAGGGTTCCGAGAGCTCTATTTAGCCACTGCGGAAGCTATTGCCTGGCTTGGTGATCACTGCACACACTAAACCCTTAATCCTTCAGTCAAGCCATTTGTTGGTAAGCGGAATGATCTTAACTTCATTATTTTTCATAAAAGCGAAGAATAATAGCAAACGTCAGTAATGGGAAATGTGCGAGAGATTCCTCAAATTCCCCTCCAGTCATGGTGTACCTGTAATTTAGAAGCATGTGATTCTGCAGGTGTGCTTCAAGTAATTCTTAGTATCTTCCTTTGCTAAAACAATATCTTTCTGTCTGCGTAAACCCACAGCCCAAGCAGACTAACAACAAACAGTGGCCCTTTGTCTCCGGCCTCATTACCTTTCCTGTGTCTGTTTTCTTTTCTCCTGAAGAATGACTCCCTCCCTCTGCTGCGTCCGCGGTCACAGCAACAAAAACAGAAAATGTGCTGGAGAGGGGAAACGAGAGGTTTCCGATCAGTGGCCTTCAACCGGAGCCCCTCGGTCCGGCGCAGTCAGCCCGGCCCACCCGCTGGCAGCACGCTCACCGCCAATTGGAACATCATCGTCAAGGGACCCGGAAAGCGGCCCAATCCGCGCCGCGTAGCACCTTCCTGCGGACATTGCTGGAGGCCCCGCTCCGCCATTCTCTGTCTCCGACTGGCCGAAGTCCTGTCGGTGGGGATCCAACGCGGTCCTGCCGGTCGGGATATTAGCGTGGCGGCTGCGGACTCAGCGGCTGCCCTGGTCAATGGCGCGGGGGGGGGGGCCTTAAAACGCGGCTGGGCAAGTTTTGGGCGGGCGGTCAGGGTTGGGCGCGCGGCCCATCAGGGGCACTATTGTTTATAGTTCAGCTCCACGGTCGGAGTCCGCCATGGAGCACTGCGCGGCCGCTGGGGGCCACCGCCGTGCGCATGCGTGGCCTCCGACCCAGAAGTGCTGCGTATCTGCAGCAAACGCTGCTAGATTTATGTTGCTTCCCTGTGGGCATATGTGACCCTTTCACGCCAGTTTTGATGGCATGAAAGTCCACAGTTTTTACAACAGCGAGGGGACATTGTCCGAAAAATAGAGAATCCAGCCCCAGGTCTCCGAAGCCCATCGCCTGAGCCAGCGCTCCAACGCAGTGCTGAGGGAGTGCAAACCCGTCAGAGGAGCCAGTCTTTTAGATGAAACATCTCCTCTGCTCTCCTCTGCCTGATTGAATGATGTTGCAAAGCTCATCGGGGAGCTCCCGGGACGGTGCAGTGAGGAGCGGGGAGCTCCCGGGACGGTGCAGTGAGGAGCGGGGAGCCCCCGGGACGGTGCAGTGAGGAGCGGGGAGCCCCCGGGAGGGTGCAGTGAGGAGCGGGGAGCCCCCGGGACGGTGCAGTGAGGAGCGGGGAGCTCCCGGGAGGGTGCAGTGGGGAGCGGGGAGCTCCCGGGAGGGTGCAGTGGGGAGCGGGGAGCTCCCGGGACGGTGCAGTGAGGAGCGGGGAGCTCCCGGGACGGTGCAGTGAGGAGCGGGGAGCTCCCGGGACGGTGCAGTGAGGAGCGGGGAGCTCCCGGGACGGTGCAGTGAGGAGCGGGGAGCTCCCGGGACGGTGCAGTGAGGAGCGGGGAGCTCCCGGGACGGTGCAGTGAGGAGCGGGGAGCCCCCGGGAGGGTGCAGTGAGGAGCGGGGAGCCCCCGGGACGGTGCAGTGAGGAGCGGGGAGCTCCCGGGACGGTGCAGTGAGGAGCGGGGAGCCCCCGGGAGGGTGCAGTGAGGAGCGGGGAGCTCCCGGGACGGTGCAGTGAGGAGCGGGGAGCTCCCGGGACGGTGCAGTGAGGAGCGGGGAGCCCCCAGGACGGTGCAGTGAGGAGCGGGGAGCCCCCGGGAGGGTGCAGTGAGGAGCGGGGAGCTCCCGGGAGGGTGCAGTGAGGAGCGGGGAGCTCCCGGGACGGTGCAGCGAGGAGCGGGGAGCTCCCGGGACGGTGCAGCGGGGAGCGGGGAGACCCCGGGACGGTGCAGTGAGGAGCGGGGAGACCCCGGGACGGTGCAGTGAGGAGCGGGGAGACCCCGGGACGGTGCAGTGAGGAGCGGGGAGCTCCCGGGACGGTGCAGTGAGGAGCGGGGAGCTCCCGGGAGGGTGCAGTGAGGAGCGGGGAGACCCCGGGACGGTGCAGCGAGGAGCGGGGAGCTCCCGGGACGGTGCAGTGAGGAGCTCCCGGGACGGTGCAGCGAGGAGCGGGGAGCTCCCGGGACGGTGCAGTGAGGAGCGGGGAGCTCCCGGGAGGCTGCAGTGAGGAGCGGGGAGACCCCGGGAGGGTGCAGTGAGGAGCGGGGAGACCCCGGGAGGGTGCAGTGAGGAGCGGGGAGCTCCCGGGACGGTGCAGTGAGGAGCGGGGAGACCCCGGGAGGGTGCAGTGAGGAGCGGGGAGCTCCCGGGAGGCTGCAGTGAGGAGCGGGGAGCTCCCGGGACGGTGCAGTGAGGAGCGGGGAGCTCCCGGGACGGTGCAGCGAGGAGCGGGGAGCTCCCGGGACGGTGCAGTGAGGAGCGGGGAGACCCCGGGACGGTGCAGTGAGGAGCGGGGAGACCCCGGGACGGTGCAGTGAGGAGTGGGGAGACCCCGGGACGGTGCAGTGAGGAGCGGGGAGCTCCCGGGACGGTGCAGTGAGGAGTGGGGAGCTCCCGGGACGGTGCAGTGAGGAGCGGGGAGACCCCGGGACGGTGCAGTGAGGAGCAGGGAGCTCCCGGGAGGGTGCAGTGAGGAGCTGGGAGCTCCCGGGACGGTGCAGTGAGGAGCGGGGAGCTCCCGGGACGGTGCAGTGAGGAGCGGGGAGCTCCCGGGACGGTGCAGTGAGGAGCGGGGAGCTCCCGGGACGGTGCAGTGAGGAGCGGGGAGACCCCGGGACGGTGCAGTGAGGAGCGGGGAGACCCCGGGACGGTGCAGTGAGGAGTGGGGAGACCCCGGGACGGCGCAGTGAGGAGCCTCTGCTCACAGACATGGTGAGGCACACAGGCCCACGCCTTCACAAGAAGTCAACAAAGTCTTACGTTTCTCTTTTTCCCGTCCTCGGCCATAAATCCGGGTTTTACCAAAGTCACGGTGGTCATTCCGGCACAGAAGGGCGCCATTCGCCCCGTCGACTCCGTGTCAGCAACCCAGTCGGTCATATTCTCCCACTCTATCCCAGCAAGTTTATTTTCCTCAAAAGCATCCACCCGATTTCTTCTTGAAATTATTCATAGTCTCCGCTTGGCAGCGGCTCCAGATCAGCAGGACTCGCTGCGTAATAAAGTTCACACTCTCATCCGCCTGTATCTCTTACCCAAAACCTTGTCCCGAACCCTTATACCTTCGATCAATGGGAGCATCTTTTCTTTGTCTAACTTATCTAAACCCGTTATAATCGTCTACCTCTGACCTCTGGATCAAATCTCCGCTCAATCTCCTTTACTCCCACGGGGAAATACCCAGCTTCTTGGGCAGGATGCTGGGCCACGCGCCCCCCCCCCCCCCCGCCCCGTCGCTGGCACGCGATTCTCCGCAGAGCGGGGAATTGGCGCTGGCGTGGTTGGCGCGGCGCCGGTCGGGAGCCGCTCTACGGGGCCGGCCTGCCGATTCTCGGCCCGGGATGGGCCGAGCGGCCGTAGTCAAAACACCGGGTCCCGCCGGCGCCGTCCGCACCCGCTCACAGCCGGCGGGAACTCAGCGTGCAAGGGGCGGGTGGTGGCCTGCGGTGGGGGGGCATTCACACCGTCGTAAGACACAACGGCGTTTACGGCGGCATGCACACTCCACCGCGGGATGGGGGGAATCCCACCCCTCGTGTCTAAACTCCGTCAATTCTGGAACCATTCTGATAAATCTCCTCCGCGCCCTGTCGAGGACCCTTGCCGAAGTGTGTTGCAACAGGATGAATGTTCAGCAGTCAGTGGGTTAATTCTTTTGTCCGCGCTGCTCGCTTCTTGTCAGTCAACTTTGAAACCCAAGTCTTGCTGACGCTGATCTCACAGGGGCAGGGAGTTAAGCAGCTGTCTTTGGCCGGGACGCCAGGCAGACAAAACTACAGCGAGATGAAAGAGCCCATCAGGGGCCCCTACCCTCCGAATTCTTCCAGCAACACAGATCGGGTGTCCCCCTACGCCAAGGAAACAAAAAACCACCCTGAAAACCAGCGTGGCCAAATACGGGCACATAAACGGACGCACACGCTGTGCGGGTCTTGCAGCTCGGAGGCCGACGACAATGCAGTCGGCAGGGGTCAGCTGGGGTCAAGCCACCAGGAGACTGAAAATAGCCGCAACGCGAGGGAACCCGCTGAATGAATTGCTTGGACAGAAATTCCAAGATGTTGACCGGGGGGGGGGGGGGGGGGGGGGGGCTTCGTGGCTGTACCGTGCGGCGAGCAAATTTACGCCCTAAATAAAAACGCAGAATCTCCAAAAGACACGAAGCAGTGAGCGCCTGGGATTCGCGGAGGGGTGGGGGCGCGGGGCAGGGGAGAGAGATGGGGTGCAATCAGACGCGCAGGTAGACAACTTGATCGCAGTTCAGGGGGCCGGGGAGGGGGGGGGGGGGGGGGTATGCTGAGGACGGGAATTCCTGGTGGCTCTGCTCTTGGGAGTGGTGGTGGGGGGGGGGGCGGGGGGGGGGGGGGGGGAGAGACAGGAGACGTGGTCCCAGGTTCACACTCCTGATCACTATCCAGTTACTCCTCGCCCGTCGCTATTAGTGTAGAGCACGGGCAGAGTCACGACCCTCGCAGGTCCACCCTCCAGCAGCCCCCCCCCCCGCAGAGCGAGGAACAGCCATCGCGCGCGAGGCACCGTCACCCACTGCTTCAATGGACGGACGTTGCACGTTGAGGACAGCAGGAAACAGTCGGAGCGATTACAAGGCGCAGCAAGCGGTCGCCAAATGAAGGACATGGCAGCCATGGAGAAGGGCTCCCAGGCTGCTGCCATATTTTGCAGCAATACTCCAGGTTAGAACATGGCAAAAATCCACCGATTAGTTGGTTTCCACGGAAACGGAAACCCGGCAGGATTCGGCAGAGTTGGTTTCACACGGAGTCCGGGAAGGGGGGAATTTAACAGGCCAGGCGCGCAGGCCGGAAAGTTGCAGAGCGGATCCCAGCAACGAAGGCAATTCGAAAGGCCGCCGCGGTAAGTCCTCTAATGTCGCAGCACTTTATGAGAAGGAGCAAGCCCAAGTTCACCAATTTCCCCGCAGCGGACAGCCGGGCGGTGTGGGCGCACAGTGGGCGTTGTCCCGGGAGCGACGGCAGTTATTTTGGTCAAGACATGGAGGGGGGGAACCTAACCTCCTTGAATGACGTGGAAATGAAACCCACACGAATTCTAGAAGCGCTCTTTGGGGAATTATCTGAAAGATGTTGTGAGCCGCGCGGAGTGAGAAGATTAAGTGTACTGACAGCCAGCTTCATTCACTCCACAAGAGCCGAGCCTCCGAAGATAGTGTTTCTCTTCCATATCCCTTCTTAAAGGTTCTCCGTTTGTCTTTGCTGCACAGTAGCTGCACTCAAAATATTTCTTTTTTTTGTAAATTCCCCTCCAGACCCTGAAGGTGTTGACTCTTAACGCACTGCAGTTTAACAGCTGTCCTGGTACGGTAAAGTCACCATGGTCCCAGGTGGCAATAGGCTGTGTCCGCCCATTACTGAACGATCGCGCTGGGGTGGGTGACAATAGATTCCATCCGCACCATTCACACGCAAACACACCCTTGCATACACAGTTTGTCTGAAGAATTGGACAGGAACATAGAAACCAGGAGGGAGTCGGCCATTCGACCCCTCGAGCCTGCTCCGCCATTCAATGAGATCATGGCTGATCTTTCTGTGGACTCAGCTCCACTTATCGCCCGCTCACCGTAACCCTTAATTCCTTTACTGCTCAGAAATCCATCTACCTTTGCCTTAAATACATTTAATGAAGGAGCCTCAACTGCGTCACTGGGCAGGGAATTCCACATTCACAACCCATTGGGTGAAGAAGTTCCTCCTCGACTCAGTCCTAAATCTGCTCCCCCTTATTTTGAGGCTACGCCCCCTAGTTCGAGTTTCACCCACCAGTGGAAACAGCCTCCCTGCTTCTATCCTATCTATTCCCTTCATAATCTTATATGTTTCTACAAGACCCCCCCCCCCCCACCCTCATTCTTCTAAATTCCAATGAATATAGTACCAGTCTACTCAGTCTCTCCTCATAAGCCAATCCTCTCCACTCCGGAATCAACCTAGTGAATCTCCTCTGCACCCCCTCCAGTGCCAGGACATCCTTTCTCAAGTAAGGAGACCAAAACTGTACACAATACTCCAGGTGTGGCCTCACCAGCATCCGATACAGCTGCAACATAACCTCCCTGTTTTAAAACTCCACCCCACGAGCAATGAAGGATAAAATTCCATTTGCCGCCTTAATTACCTGCTGCACCTGCAAACCAACTTTTTACGATTCATGCACAAGGATACCCAGGTCCCTCTGCACAGCAGCATGCTGCAATTTTTTACCATTTAACTAATACTCCATTTTGTTGTTATTCCTACCGAAATGTGCGTGACCCTTGGCCCACCCAGGCAGGGCAAATATCCTTCCTGCTTGTGCACTGTCTACCCAAGCATTTTGAAAGCTTCTCCGAGGCCACCTCTTGTTCTTCCAAACTCGAAAGAAAGCAGGCCCGGTCTCCTCGCTCTCTCCCCACAGGACAGTCCCAGCACGCTGGGCATCAGTCTGGTGGGCCTTTGCTGCACTCCCGCTACATCCTTCCTGCACGTCAGCTTTCAGCGAGATATGAACACTTGGGTCCGTCCCTTTGGACATCAACACGGCAAAGCATGGAAATCGAAAATGAGAAATATCGAAACTAGGAGCAGGAGGCGGCCATTCGGCCCTTCGAACCTGCTCTGCCGTTCAATCCGATCGTGGCTGATCCTGGATCTCACCAGGGGCGGGATTCTCTGCCGGCGGGAGTCTCCGTTTTGCCGACGACGTGGGGCTGCCCCACAATGGGAAACCCCACTGACCAGCCGGCGTCACGGAGAATCCCGCCGGAGGGGCGGAGCATCCCGCCCCATATTCCCGTCTTTTCCCATACCCCGGGATGGCGGCATTAAAATCTCTCTTTTTAAAAAAATCAATTTAGAGTACCCAATTCTTTTTTTTTAACCAATTAAGGGGCAATTTAGCGTGGCCATTTCGCCTACCCCGCACATCTTTTGGGGTTTGTGGGGGTGAGACCCACATTAACACGGGAAGAATGTGCAAACTCCACACAGACAGAGATCCAGGGCCGGGATTCGAACCCCCTCAAAATTAAAAAAGATTACCTCCCTCGTTCTTGAATACATTCAGTGATTTGGCCTCCACAGCCTTCTGTGCTAGAGAATTCCACAGGCCCATTGCCCGGTAAGAGATGAAGTTACTCATCTCAATGCTCTCTAATTTGTGCTCTTTGATTTAAGGTAAGGGGCAGGAGATTTAGAGGGGATTCGAGGAAAAACATTCTCACCTAGAGGGCGGTGGGAGCCTGAAAGGGTGGTGGACGCAGTGACCCCCATAATATTTTTTAAATATTTAGATGTGCACTTGCGATACCAAGGCAGACAAGGCCATGGGCCACGTAAGGAAAATTAAATTAAAACCCTTAGATGGATTTTGATTGGCGCTGACACAATAGGCCAACAAGCTTTTTCTGGGCTGTGGAGCTCGGTGACGTTATGCTGCTTTGGCTGTGCACAGATTGGCTACCTCATTTACCTATATTGCACAGTGGTTAGCACTGTTGCTTCACAGCACCATGGACCCGGGTTCGATTCCCGGCTCGGGTCACTGTCTGCGGGGAGTCTGCACGTTCTCCCCGTGTCTGCGTGAGTTTCCTCCGGTTTCCCCCCACAAGTCCCGAAAGACGTGCTCGTTAGGTGAATTGGACATTCTGAATTCTCCGTCCGTGTACCCGAACAGGCGCCGGAATGTGGCGACTAGGGGCTTTTCACAGTAACTTCATTGCAGTGTTAATGTAAGCCTACTTGTGACACCAATAAAGGTTATTATTATTATTGCAGCAGTAATGAAAGTATTTTTGGGGCTGGAAAACACTTTTGGGAAATCACGATGTTAAAAAGCAGGAAAGGATCTTTACAAGGATTGGAAGACAGGGTTGACGAGGAAGAAAGGGTCAGTAAAGTGCCAATAAGTTAAGGTAAAGAGGCTCTGAAGAAGAGAGTCATACGGGTTCGAAACGGATGCTTTTCTCTCCCCCGACCCGCTAGGTTTCCCAGAATTTTCTGTTTTTAATCAAAGACAAACAGGGAGGACCTCTGCCCAATTGTGGTTAATGCAGCTTCCTGATTAACTGATATCAAAAGCAGCAGATACAACATTTACAGAACAAATCTCTGCCAATTCCTCCTGAGTTTTCAGCCCTTCAAAGAGTTGGGCATTTCCTGTGGTTGCCATTGAAGCTGACATCTTTTAAAAAAATAAATTTAGTGTAGGCATTTCATTTTTTCCAATTAAGGGGCAATTTAGCGTGGCCGATCCACCTAGCCTGCACATCTTTGGGTTGTGGGGGTGAGACCCACGCAGACACGGGGAGAATGTGCAAACTCCACACGGACAGTGACCCGGGGCCGGGATTGAACCCGGGACCTCGGCGCCGTGAGGCCGCAGTATCGCCATCCCCGAGGTTTCTAGGCACGGTGCTGCTGACACCGACACAGGAAACACGGGTTCGAACCCGGCCCCGGGTCACTGTCCGTGTGGAGTTTGCACATTCTCCCCGTGTCTGTGTGGGTCTCGCCCCCACAACCCAAAAAGATGTGCAGGGTAGGTGGATTGGCCGCGCTAAATTGCCCCTTCATTGGAAACAAAAGAATCGGATACTCTAAAGTATATACCTCATGAGAGACCCAAGGTTCAAATCTTGTATGTTTCCCCCCCACCCAAATAGAATTGCTGGCAAGTGTGCGTTTGTGTGTATGATCACAATTAGGCCGGAGTGTGATGCACGCAGGTTGAATATCCGTCTGCCGTCTCCTGTCAGGCGTAGAGGCGTGCTCAGATGAGGTAACGAGGTGATGCTGCTGGGTGTGGAGCTGTACCCTGTGACCGTCTGCAGCCTTTAAAGAGTGTAGAACATATTGGATCTGTTTTGCTGGCCATGCACTCAGTCGATACACCATTCCTTAATGGGTTTCCGCTGGCTCCAAATATACTCCTCGGTCAGGGCAGTTGCGCGATGCCAGTCACAAATACGCTTAATTCATCTTTTCCCTCCGCACTCGCGCTCTCAGTGAGAGATCGCCAGCCCCTCAGTGCTTCACCCCATGGCTCGTTCGGTCACACTCTCCACTCTGACTCCGAAGGCTGTGCGTTCGAATCCCACTCCAGGAATTGAAATCTATGCCGACATTCCCGGTGCAACAGCGACTGTGTGTGAACCTTAAATTCCTTTTCCTTGTCGGCAAATCCCTGAGTGGCCACACCCCACCCGCACCACCTCCGTGAAGTCTCCAGCAAGAGTTTGACAGATTTTCAGGCGAGTTTCTTTGGTGGAGTTTGTGTTTTGGTGGCTAAACTCCTTTGGCTGGGTGGGGTGAGGTCTCGGAGGAATTCCTGGGGGCTGTGATCGTTAATCCTTTTCATACTGCCATGAACACAAGACTGCAGCTGTGCACACATCGCCTGAACCTAACCACGCCGTTTGGAAGCGGTCACGTGAGCAATACTAAAATGTAGGCCCCGTTTCTCGCTCTCTCTCTCTCTCTCCTCCCTCTCGCTTCCCCCACTGCTCCGCACCCTCTCACTCCTCACTCGCCCTCTTCCTCAGACCTGCGTGCTCTTCAGATCTTGCTCTGCCAACCCTAACATCCACCTGGGGCCACATTTTAACGCCACCTCTAAAGGTTGTCATTTTCCATATTGCAGAGTCTGTGGAGACCCTAAATGATGAGCTCCTGACTTGGGGCAAAGAGTGTCATCGTTTTCCCCCCCCGCCAAAAAACCCAAATTAGTTGAAGATCCGGTGCACACTCGATGGGCCGAATGGCCTCCTTCTGCACTGTAAATTCTATGAAAATTTTCCTGGAATTCCAATAGGATGTTGAATTTATTATTCTTTGCTTCCCTTGTTTTCAGTTGCCGCCTCTGCCTCATGTCCTTGCGTGTGTGTGTTTGTGTGTGTATATAATATGTATATAAATATATATATGTGGCAGTGAGTCCACAGAGCTTCTTGCAGACATGTGTATGGCCCAGCTACCATTGAAGGCAAACCTCTGCTCTTTGTTTAGGGAAACTCTTGCCACTAAACTGGCAGGGCCACTGCTGCCTGCAGCAACTGCACAGGGCCTTGTGCTGTCTGTTTAAAGTTTAACTCGCTGTGAGGTCTCCCACATCCTCCCTCCCCATCCCCTGGCTTTGCAAGAGGTGGTGAATCACACACCGTCTTCAGAGTAACAGGAGCTGTGTGTCTCGGTTCGGTGCTGTTAGTGTATTCTGTGGAGGAGCTGCCATTGGACCGTGGGAGCCGGGCCGAGCACCCCCCCACCCCCCGCCCCGCCCAATTCAATTCCAGGAACCACGACCCCAAGCTGCTGTTAACCTTTCTGCGCCTGTGGGATTGTAGCTTCTGGAGGGCCGTGTCTGCGTGCTGTACTGGCCACTTTCTAACCCAGTGTCGGAAATTTGCCTGTCGAACGTGGTGGACTCCACAGTATGAGGGCTGGTGTGTTCCGTCCAGACGCACAGCCCTGCTCCTGCCCAGTGTCCCCAGGCAGCCGTAACCCCGCGCGGAATAGCAGCAGGTTTGCAGGTTGCACAGTGGCTAGCACTGTGGCTTCACAGCGCCAGGGTCCCAGGTTCGATTCCCCGCTGGGTCACTCTCTCATCGGAGGTCTCCCCGTGTCAGCGTGGGTTTCCTCCGGGGTGCTCCGGTTTCCCTCCCACAAGTCCCGAAAGACGCGCTGTTAGGTGAATTGGACATTCTGAATTCTCCCTCTGTGTACCCGAACAGGCGCCGGAATGTGGCGACTAGGAGATTTTCACAGTAACTTCATTGCAGTGTTAATGTAAGCCTACTTGTGACAAAGATTATTATTACATGAACTAACATTAACCGCGCACGAGAGTGAATTAGGGAGCAAGGTAGTTGGCCCAAGCATCTTGCAGTGTTGAACTAAACGCAAACTGGATTGTTGGTTCGTGTGGTTTTCCTAACCGTGTGAACTGGTGAACCGCTCTGCAGGACATAACAAATTCAACAGAAGACCGTTTACTGGAGCTGGGGGAGGGGTGGGGTGGGGGCCAGTCTGTGCCACTCTGATTTGAAGTCAAGAATTAAACTGGCAACCGTGACTGGCATTGTCCTTCCCCCCCCCCCCCGCCCCAGGATGATGAGGCAAGGCCGCTGAACCTAAAGCCTGATGAGAGTCATAATGAGGGCCGCGTTATCGGTAGGATCCAAAAGTTAGAGGGGAGAAAAACATTGGACTTTAAGTGAAGAAAAGTTCCTTAATTATCGTGGCGTGTGCATCTAGAATCGAAATTGTGAAGGATATGTCTCCAATATTATTTTAGCCAAATCTGTGCATTTGTAAACCTAGATCATGTTTTTTTTCTTTTTTTAAAATAAATTTAGTGTACCCAATTCATTTTTTCCCAATTAAGGGGCAATTTAGCGTGGCCAATCCACCTAGCCTGCATATCTTTTTGGGTGTGGGGGCGAGACCCACGCAGACACGGGGAGAATGTGCAAACTGCACACGGACAGTGACCCGGGGCCGGGATTGAACCCGGGTCCTTGGCTCCGTGAGCCAGCAGCGCTAACCACTGCGCCACCGTGCTGCCCCCGCTCATGAGGTACATCCACCGAATGGTCTGGAAAAGCAGCACCAAATTCAACTCCACATTCTCGCTCTCTCTCTCCTCCCTCCCCACATCTCAATCTCCTGTGTAAACAAGGGCTGAGTTTCAGAGCACACCGTGTGCAAGTTGCGGCTACCTGCATCGGAAGCGAGAGAGAGGAAAAAAAAAGAACACGTGCCACCACTCCAGCCTGGAATATCGTTCTCCAACAAGACTCTCTCTCTCTCTCTCTGTTGTTTGCGTTCTCTGAGGCAGGCAAGTCAAAAGATGACGAACCCTGTGAAAAGACATCCAGAGAGCAGCCGCCAGTCACACACACATTCCATCTGGATGATGAAGCCTGTCCGTAGCCTCGACAATCGATTCCTGTGTTAATCCATCCGCCTTATGGAGCGGTGACTAATCCATCAGGAATTTATGGGGGGATAATTACAATCCCACTTTGAGGATCATCCTCCCCCTGTCCCCCGGGATTCAATGGGCTCGGCTACGGAACACTGTAAAAAAAAACCTGAACACAGCTTTCCGCGTTTCGGGTTTAAACAGAACGCTTCAAGCACGTCACCGACAGGACCAGATGCCCTGCACGAATGTTATAATTTATCACCTCATTCGAAAAGGCGGGCACGTTGCTTCAGTTTTTAACGCCGCTGCTTCCCTTAGGGCCCAGACTTTGCTGCACTTTGAGCATTGCAACCCCCCCCCCCCCCCCCCCCCCCACACACACACACAGACTTTCCCTCCTGGTAGTCTCTGAGGGGGGGGGGGGGGGACTGTTAGATCGAGGCCCTGCCTGCTCCCTCAGGTGGGCACAAACAATCCCGTTTGGGAGGGGGGGGGGCGACATCCCGACCAAAGTCAAGATATTGCTGACGGTGGGATCTTGCTATGCATGCCGTTGCCTGCTTCATTTAGCGACAGAACGTCAGTGGCTACTTCCAAAATCAGATTCTGCTTGCAAAAACCCACAGCGACGCCCTGAGCAACGGACTTCAACTGCGTGAACGCGGGTTCCGTCGAGTATGGGGTGCCGGGGGTATTTCGGGCGTCCGCCCAGCTCCACCAACACGAGAACATCCAGGTGCCTTCTGGATTCCATTTCCGCCGCTCTATCCTCGTGCACAGTCAACAGCCGATCCCATGTGCATTCCCACGCTGCTCCGTGCCAAGGCAGCAGCTGTCACCCTGGTTCCCAGATGTCCACAATTTTTGTCGTCTCTCCTTCATATCCCGCCACCCCACATTCCCAAATGGAGCTCGGCACTTCAGACCGGACTCTCAGGTGAGTTCAGCCACTCCTCCACTAGGGGGCAGCGAGGCTAAAAAAGCTAATTTCACAAACCTCTTTTTTTTTTTTGCTGTACAGGTCCTGTCCTCATCAAGGTTAAAGATGTTAGAGCTAACTATTCATACACAGAGTAAAGCTTCCTCTACACTGTCCCCATCAAACACTCCCAGGACAGGTACAGCACGGGGTTAGATACAGAGTAAAGCTCCCTCTACACTGTCCCCATCAAACACTCCCAGGACAGGTACAGCACGGGTTAGATACAGAGTAAAGCTCCCTCTACACTGTCCCCATCAAACACTCCCAGGACAGGTACAGCACGGGTTAGATACAGAGTAAAGCTCCCTCTACACTGTGCCCATCAAACACTCCCAGGACAGGTACAGCACGGGGTTAGATACAGAGTAAAGCTCCCTCTACAACTGTCCCCATCAAACGACTCCCAGGACAGGTCCAGCATGGGGTTAGATACAGAGTAAAGCTCCTCTACCCCTGTCCCCATCAAACTCTCCCAGGACAGGTACAGCACGAGGTTAGATACAGAGTAAAGCTCCCTCTACACTGTCCCCATCAAACACTCCCAGGACAGCTACAGCACGGGGTTAGATACAGAGTAAAGCTCCCTCTACACTGTAATCCATCAAACACTCCCAGGACAGCTACAGCACGGGGTTAGATACAGAGTAAAGCTCCCTCTACACTGTCCCCATCAAACACTCCCAGGACAGGTACAGCACGGGGTTAGATACAGAGTAAAGCTCCCTCTACACTGTCCCCATCAAACACTCCCAGGACAGGTACAGCACGGGGTTAGATCCAGAGTAAAGCTCCCTCTACACTGTCCCCATCAAACACTCCCAGGACAGGTACAGCACGGGGGTTAGTTACAGAGTAAAGCTCCCTCTACACTGTCCCCATCAAACACTCCCAGGACAGGTCCAGCATGGGGTTAGATACAGAGTAAAGCTCCCTCTACCCTGTCCCCCATCAAACTCTCCCAGGACAGGTACAGCACGAGGTTAGATACAGAGTAAAGCTCCCTCTACACTGTCCCCATCAAACACTCCCAGGACAGCTACAGCACGGGGTTAGATACAGAGTAAAGCTCCCTCTACACTGTAATCCATCAAACACTCCCAGGACAGCTACAGCACGGGGTTAGATACAGAGTAAAGCTCCCTCTACACTGTCCCCATCAAACACTCCCAGGACAGGTACAGCATGGGGTTAGATACAGAGGTAAAGCTCCCTCTACACTGTCCCCATCAAACACTCCAGGACAGGTACAGCACGGGGTTAGATACAGAGTAAAGCTCCCCTCTACACTGTCCCCATCAAACACTCACAGGACAGATACAGCACAGGGGTTAGATACAGAGTAAAGCTCCCTCTACACTGTCCCATCAAACACTCACAGGACAGGTACAGCACGGGGTTAGATACAGAGTAAAGCTCCCTCTACACTGTCCCCATCAAACACTCCCAGGACAGGTACAGCCCAGGGTTAGATACAGAGTAAAGCTCCCTCTACACTGTCCCCATCAAACACTCCCAGGACAGGTACAGCACGGGGTTAGATACAGAGTAAAGCTCCCTCTACACTGTCCCCATCAAACACTCCCAGGACAGGTACAGCACGGGGTTAGATACAGAGTAAAGCTCCCTCTACACTGTTCCCATCAAACACTCCCAGGACCGGTACAGCACGGGGTTAGATACAGAGTAAAGCTCCCTCTACACTGTCCCCATCAAACACTCCCAGGACAGGTACAGCACGGGGTTAGATACAGAGGAAAGCTCCCTCTACACTGTCCCCAGGTTTGGTGAAAAATTCTTGCGTTAAAAAAGTGCCTTTTACATCCTCAGGAGATGCCTTATAGCCAATGGTACATCTTGAACCGTAGCCACTGTTTCAAATATAGGAAATGCAGCAGTGGATTTCTGTACAGCAAACCCCCAACACATGATGAACATGGGATAACTTTGCTTCCGATGGTGTTTGAAAGTTAAACGTTCGCCGGGACACCAAGACAACTCACCTGCTCTTTTAAATCGTCCCATGTGAGGTTTGACATCATGTGAAAGGAGAGTTGGCGGACTCGAGGCTAACCAAAGTTTGGGCAATGTGTAGATACCGGGTAAAACCACGCCATGCCAATACGGGACGAGGTGAGCACTATTCAGCGACCCACTCTGGAAGGTGGATGCTGGGGTAAGGAGACGATTAGAGCTCGTTGGTGACTCGAGGTGTGCTTCATGTCTCAGAGGGTGGGCTCAGCTCGGACAGGCTGAGCTAGCCTGCTGGAGCCCAGGGGTGTGGAGCCCAGCGAGGACTCAGTGCCTCTGGTGAGGAGGTGGCAAAATTACAAGGGGAAGGAGAAGTTTAAAAATAAAACACACAACGGCCAGGCTGTGGACAAGACGAGGAGTGCAACTGGAAGCCAGCTGGTGACAGAATGACATCAGCCTCTCGATGCGAGGGGTTCCAATTCTGTTTCGATTACTGACCCAACGTGGATGAAACCACTGGCCACAACTTCAAAGCCATTCATTCCGATAATGTAACCACCAGAGAAAGTCTGTGAATTTTCTCGTGCTTGCCTGATTTCTGGTTTTAATATTCAGTTTCCTCCTCACCTCCCTACCCTAACCACCCCCCCCCCCCCCCCCCCCCTCTCACACTCTTTCCTCCACCTCTCCCATCCACTAGCTCCATCTGTCAATTGTTCTGCCAATTACTTGCTGTAATGGCTTATTCCACCCACCTTCCCTCCTCCCACTTTTTCTTTGTGCAAGATATCAGGGAAATCTCACCCACTAATCCACTTCTGAAAATCAAATGTGTCCCATTTCTCCCGTTCTTCCCCCCCACGCCCTCACACGTGCCCACACCACTGTTTAACTACCACTCTTTCAAACCCCCAAATTTCCTCCTCAATGATTTGTCCTGGGCCATCGCAAAGGGACATCTCCGTCAGCATCTGAAAGGAACAGTTTCAGTTGGATCCATTCTCAGATGTGGCCCAAACTTTCCCGCATCATAATCAGCCTCTCACCAGCGAAAGACAAACTATCTCCCTGCTTCCTTCAATGCCAATGGACTCCTGGCTATTACCCACATTTTTCAACCTCAATTTGTTTTATACCTCCTCATCAAAAAAAACCATTCAGCACAGGTACAGCACAGGGTTAGATACAGAGTAAAGCTCCCTCTACACCTGTCCCCATCAAACACTCCCAGGACAGGTACAGCACAGGGTTAGATACAGAGTAAAGCTTCCTCTACACTGTCCCCATCAAACACTCCCAGGACAGGTACAGCACAGGGTTAGATACAGAGTAAAGCTCCCTCTACACTGTCCCCATCAAACACTCCCAGGACAGGTACAGCACAGGGTTAGATACAGAGTAAAGCTTCCTCTACACTGTCCCCATCAAACACTCCCAGGACAGGTACAGCACGGGGTTAGATACAGAGTAAAGCTCCCTCTACACTGTCCCCATCAAACACTTCAGGACAGGTGCAGCACGGGGTTAGATACAGAGTAAAGCTCCCTCTACACTGTCCCCATCAAACACTCCCAGGACAGGTACAGCACAGGGTTAGATACAGAGTAAAGCTCCCTCTACACTGTCCCCATGAAACACTCCCAGGACAGGTACTGCACGGGGTTAGATACAGAGTAAAGCTCTCTCTACACTGTCCCCATCAAACACTCCCAGGACAGGTACAGCACGGGGTTAGATACAGAGTAAAGCTCCCTCTACACTGTCTCCATCAAACTCTCTCAGGACAGGTACAGCACGTGTTAGATACAGTGTAAAACTCCCTCTACACTGTCCCCATCAAACACTCCCAGGACAGGTACAGCACGGGGTTAGATACAGAGGAAAGCTCCCTCTACACTGTCCCCATCAAACACTCAAGGACAGGTACAGCACGGGGTTAGATACAGTGTAAAACTCCCTCTACACTGTCCCCATCAAACACTCCCAGGACAGGTACAGCACGGGGTTAGATACAGAGTAAAGTTCCCTCTACACGGTCCCCATCAAACACTCCCAGGACAGGTACAGCACGGGGTTAGATACAGAGTAAAGCTCCCTCTACACGGTCCCCATCAAACACTCCCAGGACAGGTACAGCACGGGGTTAGATACAGAGTAAAGCTCCCTCTACACGGTCCCCATCAAACACTCCCAGGACAGGTTACAGCACGGGGTTAGATACAGAGTAAAGCTCCCTCTACACTGTCCTCATCAAACACTCCCAGGACAGGTACAGCACGGGGTTGGTAGGAGCAAGGGTCGCCGTGCTTTAGTATCTGTGGGGTCCGGTGTAGAACAGCGAATGCTTACCACGGAACTATCAAACCAGAAGATAACGCTCCTTACCCGATCTCCTTCCCGCCCGGTGTTTGGTCAGATGCTGGCCAGCTACCCTGAGCGAGCCTTGGTGGGCAAGATATTCGACTGCGGCGGGAAGCACAGCACGGCATAAACCACCTTCATTTTTCCCACAGATGTTCTAGGACCAAGTCAATGGAGCTGGAATATTGGCTAATCTCTCTTCTCCTCCACACCACCCCCCCCCCCAGTGTGGCACGGTCAAGATAGGGTGCCCCTCACGTCAAACCTCGATCAGATTCTGTTGTAGGGTGCGTCACTGCTGCTCACCCCCCCGCCCTACCTTGCTGGGTCATTTTAAGCAACTAAGATGTGGGTCTGGAGTCACAGGGGCTGTTTAGCACAGGGCTAAATCGCTGGCTTTGAAAGCAGTCCAAGGCAGGCCAGCAGCACTGTTCAATTCCCGTACCAGCCTCCCCGAACAGGCGGCGGAATGTGGCGACTAGGGGCTTTTCACAGTAACTTCATTTGAAGCCCTACTTGTGACAATAAGCAATTTTCATTCATTTCATTTCATGTAGGCCAGACCAGGTAAGGACGGCAGATTTCCTTCCCTAAAGGGACAGGCGGGTTCTTGTTAAGATAATTGACGATAGTTTCACGCGTGACGTGATGGGGACTCACTTTCGAGTCCGAATTTTATTAACTCATCGAATTCATTAATTCAATTTAAACTCCACCAGTTGCCATGGTGGGATTTGAACCCAGTGCGTTAACCTGGGCCTCTGGAGTGCTCCGCCAACACCTCCCTTTAAAGTGCTTGTTCAGTTCAATTAATAAATCTGGAATTAAAAGCCAGTCTCAGTAATGGTGACCATGACAACCATTCTCGATTGTTGTAAAAACCCATCTGATTCACTAATGTCTCCTTAGGGAAGGAAATCTGCCGCCCTGACCCGGTTGGGCCTACATGTGACTCCAGACCCACTGCGATGTGCTTGACTCTTAACTGCCCCCTGAAATGGCCCCGGCATCATCTCGGTTCAGGGGGCAATTAGGGGTGGGAAATAAATGCAGGCCCAGCCTGCGACACCCACATGGCATGGGGGGGGGGAAATCAAACACCACATCTGCGTCAATCTGAAGGTTGAAGACCGAGATATTTTGGGATGAGGAGATCAAGGGGTGGACAGATGGAGCTGAGACGCAGATTTGCCAGCACCTAACTGAGCAGGTGGACTAGGTTGGAGGGGTTGAATGGCTGTTCCTCCGATGGTGCAGGCTCTTAAGAGCGAGCAGCTCTGCACTGCCCCCCCCCCCCCCCCCCCCCCCCCCCCAGAGGTTTCCAACCAGCCAGAGGATCCGCAGGTTAAAGACAGGACTCAAACTGTGATGGCCTCTGCAGTCAGACATCTGCACATTATCCACAGCAATGATGTAGAGAAGTTCAGGAGCAGGAACACCGTTTACCTCGATGTGGCGAAGGATATAATGGCTCATGCCGAGGCCAGGATTGAACCTGGAAACTTGCTGATCTGGAACGAGCGATGCCTTTGGCCTCCACAAAATCCATGGGGTTTGGGTTTTTTTTGCGAGGGACTGCAGCAAATTTTTTTTTTTTTTTTTTTACTCCGCTCAAAATGCTCGGCCCAAATCCAGCCAGGGTCGCCAATAGCGCTGCCAAGCTGCTTTTCACAGTCGAAGTCGACATTTCAAGATACCTTTTCGTTTAATGCGAACCATGTGAACCGTTTTTTCAGTGTCTCAGCTTAGGACACGCAAAAAAACGCCCCACATTTGAGACTTGCCCCGAGGTTCGCCGATACTGGATGGGGTACTGTGACTGGCTGTGGCGCGGTGGGTGGGTGGGTGGGTGGGGGTGGGGGGTCCTGCTCCCACTCACTAGCCAGCGACTCCCATGGGGAACTGAATGAATAGTGGAAGGGGCAATCGTCCAGGGTTGGAATGAAATGAGTGAATGAAAATCGCTTGTCACAAGTAGGCTTCAAATGAAGTTACTGTGAAAAGCCCCTAGTCGCCACATTCCGGCGCCTGTTCGGGGAGGCTGTTACGGGAAGCTCTGTCAAAGAGACAGCCAGAGGTACAAGGCGCTGAATCGCCTCCTTCTGCACTGTAGCAAACCCGGAGTCCATGCTCCAATGCATGGGGAGGGCAGGATCGAATTTGGGCTGCAATGTCCCCCACAGTCAAAGAGTCTGCCTCATCCAGTCAGTGGGCCAACACTTCACCAACACATTTGGGTCAGGGCTCATGTATAATGGAAAGGAACCGAAACAACAGGCTCCACAGACAGGGAGAACAGTTATCCCACAATACGCTGGGCGTTTGGTCGAAAGATGAGGCAAGAACTCCATTTGCCCGCTCAGCTGGACCAATGCTAGTGTCCGCTGCTGTCAACTACAAAGCCCTTCCTCACCCTAAGCAGCACAGCGAACAGTACACATTGCAGAACGCAACAGATGACAGTGGACAAATAAATAACAAGCCCTTGAATAATAATAGTAAATTATCCTGTACATAATGTTCCGAGCTTCATTAATCAAGGTCCACTCCACTCCCCACTCCACAGTACCTGAAGCCATTAAGAGCTGCGTTATGTTACAGCAGGGGTGTGAGAACCAGGGTCCCTGGGCCTTCTGGAGTCCAGGAGGCCCCAAGAGTTCAGCAGACATTATTAACACGCTTGCCCGAGCAACAACATTTACTGCAGCAACACAAATCCTTCCCTTTGATAGCTGGCTGACCTTTGGGTACAATGCTGGGAGTTCCTAAAGGTGTGCCAACTTTGACAGCCACCCCTACCCCCAACCCCATCCAGGGCAGCCCCTGCCTGTTGCCCCCCCCTCGCCCCAACCCGTAGACACTCCCACCACAGCTACCCCCAACCCCGCCCAGGGCCGCCCCTGCCCGTCGCCCCCTCCCTCGCCCCAACCCTCAGACATTCCCACCCCACCCACAGCTACCCCAACCCCGCCCAGGGCCGCCCCCCCCCCCCTCGCCCCAACCTGCAGACTCTCCCACCCCACCCAGAACTACCCCCAAACCCCACCCAGGCCCACCCCTCCCTGTCGCCCCCCCCCCCCTCGCCCCAACCCACAGACTCTCCTGCCTCCCCCACCCCCCCAACCCCCCTGGCCCACCCACAACCACACCGCACCTCACCCACCCAGACCCATCCCCCGCCATGCATGCTCTCCCTGAACTCCACCCAGACCCATCCCCCGCCCCCGCCATGCACGCCCACCCTGGATTCCACCCAGACCAGTAGCCCCCGACCCTAGCACAAACTTTCGAAAGCCGTTCACGTTCCAGGTTCGGACCCGAGGCTGCTGGGTGGCCGAGAACAATTCGGAGCCAGTGGGATCCTGCTTTTCCACGTCACCGCGTGGATCTACACGTGGACATCCCAGCGAGTCGGATCAGATTGAGGCCGACACCATGGGCCCAACTCCTGCCGAAACCTTGCCATCGACATGCGTGGAAACCTGGCCGCTGAGTGAGATACCAGAGGAGAACCAAACTTCCATCAATGGCCACCTCCCAAGAGAGAAGTCAGCAAACCAAATCTTTAACCGCTTCCTTTGTTTCAGCCAAAGATGTTGAACTGTAAACACCTCACTAAGGCAGCACGTCACATTGAAGTAGTTCGTAGAATTTTTTTAAATCTCCAATGGCCAATTGATGCCAACTCTGGAGATTCCCAATTCTCTTCTCTGGTGTTCCTACCAGCATCCCAAAATTCCTGATCCTTTTGCCTTTCCTGTTCCACACGAGCCGGACATTTTTCAGGCATTTGTTCCTAACGATTAGTCTGAAAAACACCTTCCACATCTAATGAACTATTTCAGCCTCGTCTTATCACCATCGCTTAAAAGCCACACACGTCACTCAGCGAGGACGCCTTTTATCTTTATAAATTTAGAGTACCCCAATTATTTTGTTTCCAATTAAGGGGTAATTTAGCGTGGCCAATCCACCTACTCTGCGCATCTTTGGGTTGTGGGGGTGAAACCCACGCAGACACGGGGAGAATGTGCAAATTCCACACGGACTGTGACCCAGAGCTGGGATCATAGAATTTACAGTGAAGAAGCCCATTCGGCCCATCGAGTCTGTACCGGCCCCGACAAAGAGCCCACGTATCTACCCATACCGCGTAACCCAGTAACCCCCACTTAACATTTTTTGGTCACTAAGGGCAATTTAGCGCGGCCAATCCACCTAACCCGCACATCTTTGGACTGCGGGAGGAAACCGGAGCACCCGGAGGAAACCCACGCCGACACGGGGAGAACGTGCAGACTCCGCACAGACAGTGACCCAAGTCGGGAATCGAACCTGGGACCCTGGAGTGGTGAAGAAACAGTGCTAACCACTGTGCTGCCCTCAATTGAGGCCGAGGTCCCAGGGATCGAACCTGGGACCTCGGCGCCGTGAGGCAGCAGTGCTAACCACTGCGCTGCCGTGCCGCCCCTAGTGAGATTACCTTTCACCTGCCTCGTTGCTGCTAACACACACCCACACACTCGTGAACGATTTATATTTATACGGCACCATTATCGCGGATAAACAGCCCCCTGCACATCTGAGGAGAGATAGGACGGATACAGAAACCCTGTAGTTATTGACAAGTCCGACACAAAGACCTTCCAGAACGAGGATAGTGAACGAGGGCAGGAAACAACCCAAAGCTTCACTCCTTCATCAACACTGTTTCTTAAGAAAAGAAAAATCTATAAAGTAGCCTCCAGGTGACATCGACACAAGCTGCGATGTTGTTGTATATTTTTCTAATTTCCTGTACCACCCAAGCCAAAAATCCACCCCCCCCCCCCCCCTCGGTAAACAGGCTGGTATTTTCCAAAACACCCAACTCCAACATACAAACAAAGCAGCCGCTCTCCGAGGGTGGATCAGTAAGCCCGAGACAGTGTGCACACTGTTGACTTTGAGACTGGCAGCCGAGTTCTTGCTCCACGGGGAGTTCTTAAAAATCACAGTATGTTCTGTTCCTGCTTATACAACAATATATACCTACGCATGTCGAAGGAAAATCCCATTTCCACAAACAGACTGTAACCTCTTCTGACTCCAGTAAGCACATCAGCAACCTTATTTAACTCCCATGTGAAGCTCAATTCCACAGCACCCCCCCCCCCCCTCCCTCCCCGAACCATCCACACACGGCTTTCTGTTTTTTTGTCAATCTGACCCTCGCCCAGCTGAGGGAGGCAAACACCCCCCCCACACACACGCGCGCGCACACACACGCGCGCGCACGTGCACACACACACACACGTGCACACACACACGTGCACACACACACGTGCACACACACACGTGCACACACACACACACGTGCACACACACACACGTGCACACACACACACGTGCACACACACACACGTGCACACACACACACACGTGCACACACACACACACATGCACACACACACACATGCACACACACACACATGCACACACACACACGTGCACACACACACACACACACGCACACACCACACATACGTCAGGCTCAACAAGTTCCCTCCACACTGCCCCAAACACTCCCGGAACCAGAGGATTCAGGGTAAAGCTCCTTTGGTGCCACATCTCTGCTCCAACCAATGAATCTATCCCCAATACGCTGTGTAACATCTTCCACGACTGACGTTGCACTGAACTATATCTTATTGAATTTAGCAATCAATCCCAACTACTCTACAATACACAACGACCGAGTCTATAGTGGGACAGTGCAAGCTGTATCAGTTCGAAAGGTCAGTGAAGCGAGACTGGAAAGGGTTTCACTAAGATCAGCAATCTCCAATGGCTCACTCAGACAACCTTGATCATCTACAGATCTAGAGGCACACGCACAGCTTGTCCTCGCAGTGAGCGCCCAGCCACCATCAAGCAGAAGAAAATCAAGGTTAGTCTCGTTTACCCAGAGTTTTATGCAACATTTCCTCAAAAATAATTAAACGACATATACACACGGCGACAGAAATCCCAGCAATATGTCCTTGGGGGGGGATATCTGTAATGTTGTTGCTTGCATTTAGACTAAACTAACCCGGGACAGTGAGTCTGAGCTGCTCTAACATCCAGTCTAGCTTTGCTTATGGATCATGTTTTTCTCGCACGGGAATAGAGCTTCCTCAGCCAACGGCAGCCCTGGGAATGTCGCTCCTACTTCCCTGTCTGAATCCCTGCTTTCTTTTTGCCTCGGTGCTGCTTTCCGATGGAAAAGCTCGAAAGAAACAAAATGGAGAAGTTGTACATTTATAAAACGTCCCAGTGACTGGACTCAGTTACAACCATCGGGTATCAAATCAACTTGAATTTATGGGGCAAATGCAGCCCATGGGACTGCTGGTGATGGGCCCCACTGGTAAAAGTGACAGGCGGCAGCAACCTACAAGTGGCACGGGTGTGAGCAAGTGAGCTTGCACAAGTGGAAGGGCGGTTCAGCGTGGTTATTGCTGCTGTCACGGAGTTGAGTGAATTGCACGGAATTCACAACAGCTTCCAGCTCAGCCACCTCCACATGGACCAAGGGCTGGAAATCTAGATCACTCTTTTCATTCCTTCTAAATCAGGGGAGGCAGTGGTATTGTGGCTGGACGAGCAATCCTGGGGGCCAAGGTACTGCGCTGGGGATCTGGGTTCCAATACCACCAAGGCAGATGGTGACATTTAAATTCAACTTCAAAAGTCTGGAGGCTAATGATGACCACGATTGTCGTAAAAGAACATTGATCCTCCTTGAAGCCTACAAGTGACTCCGGACCCACAGCAATGTGGTCGACAGTAAAATGGTCCAACAAGCCAATCAGTTCAAGGGCATTTAGAGATGGGCAATGAATAAAACAAACATTTTTTCTACTGCACTTCTGTGACAAAAACATTACTGTGTTTCTGTATCTAACCCCGTGCTGTACCTGTCCTGGGAGTGTTTGATGGGGACCGTGTAGAGGGAGCTTTACTCTGTATCTAACCCTGTGCTGTACCTGTCCTGGGAGTGTTTGATGGGGACAGTGTAGAGGGAGCTTTACTCTGTATCTAACCCCGTGCTGTACCTGTCCTGGGAGTGTTTGATGGGGACAGTGTAGAGGGAGCTTTACTCTGTATCTAACCCCGTGCTGTACCTGTCCCGGGAGTGTTTGATGGGGACCGTGTAGAGGGAGCTTTACTCTGTATCTAACCCCGTGCTGTACCTGTCCCGGGAGTGTTTGATGGGGACCGTGTAGAGGGAGCTTTACTCTGTATCTAACCCTGTGCTGTACCTGTCCTGGAAGTGTTTGATGGGGACAGTGTAGAGGGAGCTTTACTCTGTATCTAACGCTATGCTGCACCTGTCTTGGGAGTGTTTGATGGGGACAGTGTAGAGGGAGCTTTACTCTGTATCTAACCCCGTGCTGTATCTGTCCTGGGAGTGTTTGATGGGGATAGTGTAGAGGGAGCTTTACTCTGTATCTAACCCCGTGCTGTACCTGTCCTGGGAGTGTTTGATGGGGACAGTGTAGAGGGAGCTTTACTCTGTATCTAACCCCTTGCTGTACCTGTCCTGGGAGTGTTTGATGGGGACAGTGTAGAGGGAGCTTTACTCTGTATCTAACCCCGTGCTGTACCTGTCCTGGGAGTGTTTGATGGAGACAGTGTAGAGGGAGTTTTACTCTGTATCTAGAATCACTCCCCAGCACTAACAAGCCTCCTGTTGTGACAAGCACAGAATTCACCGGCAAAAAAAACCAAACTGCCGCCAACTCATTTAGTAATGGGTGCTGATCCAATGAAAAAAATCACCATGGAAACCGATGAATGCAATTGAGTACCTATTTATTTTTATAGCTCTGGTTTTGGTGAACAGGGTGCGCTTCGAGCTGGAGATGCCAGTCCTTCAACCAACAGGACAGAATGAAGCATCTCCATCTCCCGTACAATCGAATGCATCTTACACCAGGTCTAGAAACGCGACTAAGTGTGAATGGAACCTTAGTCAATATAAGAGCAGGCACCACTCAATCTTCCCACTGAGATATCCTTCGCTTTACAGTTTAAATGGTTCTCGATGTTAAATATTTGATGCTAGATGTTATCGATTGCTTTCTAAATAATTAGACTTTGGTGTGTGGAAATTGCAACTGCCTGAATGAGGAAGGTGAATCCAGTTTTCCATTCATGGATACAGTTACCACACACAGTAAACACAACACGTTTCATCGCCTTCATTCTTATAAATTCTTCCACAAGGTCCCGGCGTACCCTGCTTCAGTTACCTCTGCCCTTCACAACCTACCGTTCAGTCCCTTCGTTGTCTGCGGTTCTCGTCAAAAAACCCCTCTCTCGTCATAAAAAAACGTCTCTCGTCATAAAAAACCGTCTCTCGTCATAAAAAACCGTCTCTCGTCATAAAAAACCGTCTCTCGTCAAAAAAAAACCGTCTCTCGTCAAAAAAAAACCGTCTCTCGTCAAAAAAAAACCGTCTCTCGTCAAAAAAAACCGTCTCTCGTCAAAAAAAAACCGTCTCTCGTCAAAAAAAACCGTCTCTCGTCAAAAAAAACCGTCTCTCGTCAAAAAAAACCGTCTCTCGTCAAAAAAAACCGTCTCTCGTCAAAAAAACCGTCTCTCGTCAAAAAAACCGTCTCTCGTCAAAAAAACCGTCTCTCGTCAAAAAAAACCGTCTCTCGTCAAAAAAACCGTCTCTCGTCAAAAAAACCGTCTCTCGTCAAAAAAACCGTCTCTCGTCAAAAAAACCGTCTCTCGTCAAAAAAACCGTCTCTCGTCAAAAAAAACCGTCTCTCGTCAAAAAAACCGTCTCTCGTCAAAAAAACCGTCTCTCGTCAAAAAAACCGTCTCTCGTCAAAAAAACCGTCTCTCGTCAAAAAAACCGTCTCTCGTCAAAAAAACCGTCTCTCGTCAAAAAAACCGTCTCTCGTCAAAAAAACCGTCTCTCGTCAAAAAAAACCGTCTCTCGTCAAAAAAACCGTCTCTCGTCAAAAAAAACCGTCTCTCGTCAAAAAAACCGTCTCTCGTCAAAAAAACCGTCTCTCGTCAAAAAAACCGTCTCTCGTCAAAAAAACCGTCTCTCGTCAAAAAAACCGTCTCTCGTCAAAAAAAACCGTCTCTCGTCAAAAAAACCGTCTCTCGTCAAAAAAACCGTCTCTCGTCAAAAAAACCCTCTCGTCAAAAAAAAAAGTCTCTCGTCAAAAAAAACGTCTCTCGTCAAAAAAAAGTCTCTCGTCAAATAAAAGTCTCTCGTCAAATAAAAGTCTCTCGTCAAAAAAACCCTCCCTTGTCAAAAAAACCCTCTCGTCAAAAAAAAAACCCTCTCGTCAAAAAAACCCTCCCTTGTCAAAAAAACCCTCCCTTGTCAAAAAAAACCCCCTCTCGTCAAAAAAACCGTCTCTCGTCAAAAAAACCGTCTCTCGTCAAAAAAACCGTCTCTCGTCAAAAAAAACCCTCTCGTCAAAAAAACCCTCTCGTCAAAAAAACCCTCTCGTCAAAAAAAAACCCTCTCGTCAAAAAAAAACCCTCTCGTCAAAAAAAACCCTCTCGTCAAAAAAAACCCTCTCGTCAAAAAAAAACCCTCTCGTCAAAAAAAACCCTCTCGTCAAAAAAAACCCTCTCGTCAAAAAAAACCCTCTCGTCAAAAAAAAACCCTCTCGTCAAAAAAAACCCTCTCGTCAAAAAAAACCCTCTCGTCAAAAAAAAACCCTCTCGTCAAAAAAAACCCTCTCGTCAAAAAAAACCCTCTCGTCAAAAAAAACCCTCTCGTCAAAAAAAACCCTCTCGTCAAAAAAAACCCTCTCGTCAAAAAAAACCCTCTCGTCAAAAAAAACCCTCTCGTCAAAAAAAACCCTCTCGTCAAAAAAAACCCTCTCTCGCCAAAAAAAACCCCCTTTCATCAAAAAAACCCCCCTCTCGCCAAAAAAACCCTCTCTCGTCAACCATACTGGCTGGTATAACAATCAGGATTGGGACATCTAAATCTTCCTGCTTCCGCAAAGGGTTTTTCAAAACCTATTCTTTGATGGGATGTGGGGGCCACTGGCAAGGCCAGCATTTATTGCCCATCCCTAATTGCCCTTGAATTGAGTGGCTAAGAGGGGCAGCTCAGAGCCAGCTACACTGCTGACATAAGTCACGTGTCGGCCAGACGGGGTAAGGACGGCAGATTTCCTTCCCTCAAGGGGACATCGATGAACCGGATGGGGTTTTTACAACAACCAACGATACTTTCCTGGTCACTATTACGAAGACTAGATTTTGGTTCCAGATTTTATTATTTGAATTTTATTCAAATTGCCATGCTGGGATTCGAACCCACGAACCCAGAGTGTTAGCCTGGGCCTCGGAGTTGACACTCCAGTGAGATTACCACAACCTTGCCGTCACCCCATTAGACCAATGAGAATGGTGTGCAATTCTGCTCGCCTGACCCCAGCCAGGACAACGGCATGATCGCTACAACTGGCAGGAGGCCAGTGATTCATCCCCAAGCGTCCTTCTGATTGGGCCAGGATCGAGCTATGGTAGTGAAGCTCCCCACAGGTGAGCAGCCTGCAAAGTTCAACGGTTAGACTCAAGAGGGGAGGGATAACCGCTTTGAAAAGGGACTTGAGGGACAGCAGTGGCCATGGTACAGTACCTCAGCGAGAGTCTCTCAATGTGTGGACGAGAGAACTGTGGGTGGGGTAGATTTTTAAAAATCACCATTTTAATAACAGGAGGTCAGCATGTTGTCATGGCCATGTCGGCCTTCCTCCCAGAGTTCCTGCTGGCAGAGGGATGCACAGGAAGATTCTCAAGTTACAAAAAGTTGAGGGAACACGCCACCCGACATCAATACAAGCACCGAGGCGGCAAAAGTATCAGCACCGTGAATTTTAAATGGCCCTTCTTAGAACACAGCCATTCTTCAGTTTGTTAATCATTAATCTTTGACACGACCTTTCTCCCACACGAGGGAGAAAAGGAAAGCACAGGGACTGGATTCCCAACAACCCAGAGAACAAATTACCATCGCTTTCCTTCACCTCCAACCTTCCCCAGCCAGTTCCTTCCTTCCTTCCTTCGGAGCCTGCTTCTTGCTCGCTCTCACAGTGCTTGCACGCAGAGAACCATTTCTCCAAGGTGTTAACATTCAAAGGGGGAAAGAAAAAAAATCAGGAATATAGGGGCGTCACGGTAGCACAGTGGTTAGCACTGTTGCTTCACAGCGCCAGGGTCCCAGGTTCGATTCCCGGCTTGGGTCACTGTCTGTGCGGAGTCTGCACGTTCTCCCCGTGTCTGCGTGGGTTTCCTCCGGGTGCTCCGGTTTCCTCCCACAAGTCCCGAAAGACGTGCTTGTTAGGTGAATTGGACATTCTGAATTCTCCCTCAGTGTCCCTGAACAGGCGCCGGAATGTGGCGACTAGGGGATTTTCACAGTAACTTCATTGCGGTGTTAATGTAAGCCCACTTGTGACAATAAAGATTATTATTATTGGAAGCAACATGGGAAAACATACCAGCCAGCATGTTTGAAGGAAAGACTTTCTGACGATAGCCACAGCAATACAAGCGGACTTCAAACGGCAGGAAGAAAATATCTGACGCGATGATCACCTCTGGGGCAGAGAGAGCCGGGAGCATCAAATACAGATACCATCCCCCTCCTCCTTATGCTGTTAGGGACAAACTTCTAGCCTTGAACTTTATACTTCATTGCAGTGTTAATGTAAGCCTACTTGTGACATTAAAGATTATTATAATTATCATACTGAAATCCTTTGTTAAAAAAAAAAGTTGTTGTTGAATCTTTTCATTTCGCACTCAACAGGACAAATGCAAGAATACCAAATTTCAAAGATTCACTGCAATTTATACCTCAGGAAGAAAGGGTGATCTCATCTCTCCTTTCAGCAGTAGTCAAGTTCTACGTCAAATTATATGATGTCATCACATGTCCCAATTTGGGGACGGTACACCGGCTGGCATTGGGTTTTCAGTCTCACTCCACAGAAAGACAAAGGGGCTGGTTTAGCACACTAGGCTAAATAGCTGGCTTGTAATGCAGAACAAGGCAGCAGCACGGTTCAATTCCCGTACCAGCCTCCCCAAACAGGCGCCGGAATGTGGCGACTAGGGGCTTTTCACAGTAACTTCATTGAAGCCTACTTGTGACAATAAGCGATTATTATTATCATTAGGCACGATTCAATGGCCTCATCGCGCCCGACTTGGTGTCAGGGCAAGGCCATTGAATCTCACGAGAGACCTGTGGCGGTGAATTAGACTTTCTGAATTGTCTCTCTGTGTACCCGAACAGGCGCCGGGGTGGGGCTTTTCACAGTAACTTCATTGCAGTGTTAATGTAAGCCTACATGTGACAATAATAAAGATTATTAAAACAAGAACTTATATTCATACAGTACCCAAGACATGTAAGGCTGAGAAAACAAGGTTCAGACAGGGCATTGGAGGGATACAAGATAGCCAGGAGGGAACTGAAGAAAGGGATTAGGAGAGCTAAGAGAGGGCATGAACAATCTTTGGCGGGTAGGATCAAGGAAAACCCCAAGGCCTTTTACACACGTGAGAAATATGAGAATGACTAGAGCGAGGGTAGGTCCGATCAAGGACAGTAGCGGGAGATTGTGTATTGAGTCTGAAGAGATAGGAGAGGTCTTGAACGAGTACTTTTCTTCTGTATTTACAAATGAGAGGGGCCATATTGTTGGAGAGGACCGTGTGAAACAGACTGGTAAGCTCGAGGAAATACTTGTTAGGAAGGAAGATGTGTTGGGCATTTTGAAAAACTTGAGGATAGACAAGACCCCCGAGCCTGACGGGATATATCCAAGGATTCTATGGGAAGCAAGAGATGAAATTGCAGAGCCGTTGGCAATGATCTTTTCGTCCTCACTGTCAACAGGGGTGGTACCAGGGGATTGGAGAGTGGCGAATGTCGTGCCCCTGTTCAAAAAAGGTAACAGGGATAACCCTGGGAATTACAGGCCAGTTAGTCTTACTTCGGTGGTAGGCAAAGTCATGGAAAGGGCACTGAGGGATAGGATTTCTGTGCATCTGGAAAGACACTGCTTGATTAGAGATAGTCAGCACGGATTTGTGAGGGGTAGGTCTTGCCTTACAAGTCTTATTGAATTCTTTGAGGAGGTGACCAAGCATGTGGATGAAGGTAAAGCAGTGGATGTAGTGTACATGGATTTTAGTAAGGCATTTGATAAGGTTCCCCATGGTAGGCATCTGCAGAAAGTAAGGAGGCATGGGATAGTGGGAAATTTGGCCAGTTGCATAACAAACTGGCTAACGGATAGAAGTCAGGGAGTGGTGGTGGATGGCAAATATTCAGCCTGGATCCCAGTTACCAGTGGCATACCGCAGGGATCAGTTCTGGGTCCTCTGCTGTTTGTGATTTTCATTAATGACTTGGATGAGGGAGTTGAAGGGTGGGTCAGTAAATTTGCAGACGATACAAAGATTGGTGGAGTTGTGGATAGGAGGGCTGTTGTCGGCTGCAAAGAGACATAGATAGGATGCAGAGCTGGGCTGAGAAGGGGCAGATGGAGTTTAACCCTGAAAAGTGTGAGGTTGTCCATTTTGGAAGGACAAATATGAATGCGGAATACAGGGCTAACGGTAGAGTTCTTGGCAATGTGGAGGAGCAGAGAGATCTTGGGGTCGATGTTCATACATCTTTGAAAGTTGCCACTCAAGTGGATAGAGCTGTGAAGAAGGCCTATGGTGTGCTAGTGGTCATTAACAGAGGGATTGAATTTAAGAGCTGTGAGGTGATGATGCAGCTGTACAAAACCTTGGTAGGCCACATTTGGAGTACTGTGTACAGTTCTGGTCACCTCATTTTAGGAAGGATGTGGAAGCTTTGGAAAAGGTGCAAAGGAGATTTACCAGGATGTTGCCTGGAATGGAGAGTAGGTCTTACGAGGAAAGGTTGAGGGTGCTAGGCCTTTTCTCATTAGAACGGAGAAGGATGATGGACGACTTGATAGAGGTTAGTAAGATGATCAAGGGAATAGATAGAGTAGACAGTCAGAGACTTTTTCCCCGGGTGGAACAAACCATTACAAGGGGACATGAATTTAAGGTGAATGGTGGAAGATATAGGGGGGGGAATGTCAGAGGTAGGTTCTTTACCCAGAGAGTAGTGGGGGCATGGAATGCACTGCCTGTGGAAGTAGTTGTGTCGGAAACATTAGGGACCTTCAAGCAGCTATTGGATAGGTACATGGATTACGGTAGAATGATATAGTGTAGATTAATTTGTTCTTAAGGACAGCACGGTAGCATTGTGGATAGCACAATTGCTTCACAGCTCCAGGGTCCCAGGTTCGATTCCGGCTTGGGTCACCGTCTGTGCGGAGTCTGCACGTCCTCCCCGTGTCTGCGTGGGTTTCCTCCCACAGTCCAAAGATGTGCAGGTTAGGTGGATTGGCCATGATAAATTGCCCTTAGTGTCCAAAATTGCCATTAGTGTTGGGTGGGGTTACTGGGCTATGGGGATAGGGTGCTCTTTCCAAGAGCCGGTGCAGACTCGATGGGCCGAATGGCCTCCTTCCGCACTGTAAATTCTATGATAATCTATGATTAATCTAGGACAAAGGTTCGACACAGCATCGTGGGCCGAAGGGCCTGTTCTGTGCTGTATTTTTCTATGTTCTATGATGAAACAGCCCAAGGCACTTCACAGGAGAGTTATGAAAACCAAACCACTGGAGGAGATATTTGAATCAGAAGGTTTTAAAGAGTGTCTTAATGGTGGAAATCGAGGTAACGGAAAGTGGGGAGAGAAAATTAAAGATGTCGGGAATTCCTGAGCTTGGGGCTTCGACAGGCAAAGGGGTGGTCACCTATGGGAGGAGCAATTACGATCGAGACAACCCAACGCGAGCGAGTTGGAGCCTCCAATCTCATCTTTGAGTTCAAATGGTGTCTAGGTTTCCAACATCATTGGAACCACTAACCCAATCTCGAGTACCCATTCTTCTGTTACCTAATCGCTTCTGCGCGATCTCCTTTAGGGGTCCATTTTCGTGTCTCACAAAGCAACCCTTGATAAAAATCATTGCCACTTTGTCGAAGAGGAAAAAAAAGATCAGTATTTGATATTATCGACAAATTCTACTGTAGGGATTGTCCCATTGCCCCGATCTCAAAAGCGCTCATGTTTGTCTACGACCATCATTAAAGTATACCAGCTTGGTTCAGAGGTTACAAGTCAAACATGATAAGATCCAAATCACACGGATACATTATATTTTTTTTTAAACTGCAGAGAACGATCCCATGGTCCAACTGGAAGAGGATGCTGATCAACAATCGTTCTCAGGTGACCACAATCAAGAAGACTTAACGAGTCAGGTATCTTGTTGCCGTTTGCAGGATCGTACACATCGTGCAAAATCGCTGGAACGTTTGCCTATATTATAGACACTGAACTTCAAAATAATTAACTCTACACACACCACCCCGGAGGTGTGGAGAAGTCTGCCGAGGTGTTTCGAAAAATAAACTTTCATCTACTCCGTCAGGCTGAAATATCTTGATCACCGTAAACTTGTGGAAGCTACGACATGACCCAGCTTTGACCCCCCACACCCATCACAGGTCATAACGCCCACCTCACTGGAACCTAGGTCAACGGTTCAACCTTGACATTGCGCCAGGCAACACTCAAAAATGTCACCAATCTTCACATTGGTCCACAGGTCTCTCCATCATGAGCCAATAGAAAGGTGCGACCTTCCCTGTGACGCCGTTCTGATCGTGTCAGCTGCGCCCTTTCCACACGCTGACTCTATCTGACCAACCCAAAATTCAAAGTTACACAAATAAAAAAGTTGGGCAGGTTCACCAGGAGACACAAACAGACTGGAAACGGTTATTCCCCATCCGCAATGAAAGCGTTTTCCTAAATTAACTTTTATTTACAATACAGTTTGCAGATTCGAACAGTTGATTTGCCAGCGTGGAAATTAGAATTGGGAGTGGGTTGGGGGGGCAGGGAAGGGAGAGGGAGCTGCTAAATAATAACTGGGCACATCAAGTGCTCATTCAGAACTTAAACACGGAGACTGGCTCCTCCTGAAACTGTGGCGCTGTTCCAGCTGAACAGAGCCCGCTACTCAAAATGTATCAGAGCCCGGGGCCCGCAGGCTGCACATTCCATCGGCAATATCATTGTGAGCATAGTGTCTGAGAATTACTCACTCCCATACACACCCACCCCCCCCACTCCCACCCACACCCCCCCCCCCCACACCCCCACACACACCCCCCCCCCCCCAACCCCACACACCCCCCACCCACCCCCACCCCCCCCCACCCCCCACACCCCCCCCAACCCCACACACACCCCCACACCCACACACCCCCCACCCCCACACACCCCCCACCCCCCACCCCCACACATCCCCACCCCCACACACCCCCACCCACACACACACCCCCACCCCCCCCACCCACACACACACACCCCACCCCCACACACACACACCCCCCACCCACACACACCCCCACCCCCCCACCCTCCACCCACACACACACCCCCACCCCCCCCACCCACACACACACACCCCACCCCCACACAACCCCCCACCCCCCACCCCCACACACACCCCCACCCCCACACACACCCCCACCCCCACACACACCCCCACCCACACACACACACACACCCCCCACCCACACACACCATCACCCCCACCCCCACACACACACCCCACCCCCACACCCCCCCCACTCCCACCCCCACACACCCCCCACCCACACACACACACACCCCACCCCCACACACACACACACCCCACCCCCACCCCCACACCCCCACACACACACACCCCACCCCCACACACACCCCCACACCCACCCCCCCCACCCACACACACACACACCCCCACACACACACCCCATCCCACCCACACACCCCCCACCCACACACACACACACACCACCCCCACACACACACACACCCCCACACCCCCACCCCCCCCACACACACACACCCCCACACCCCCACCCCCCCCACACACACCCCCCCCCACCCCCACCCCCCCACCCCCACACCCCCCCCACCCCCACACACCCCACCCCACACACACCCCCACACACACACACACACACACACACACACCACCCCCCCACACACACACCCCACCCCCCCACACACACACCCCCCCCACCCCCACACACACCCCACCCCCACACACCCCACCCCCACACCCCACCCACACCCCCCACACCCAGACACCCCACACCCCCACCCACACCCCCACCCACACACACACCCCACCCTCACACACACCCACCACACACCCCACCCTCACACACACCCCACCCCCCCACCCCCACACACACCCCCCCCACCCCCACACACACCCCCCACCCCCACACACACCCCCCACCCCCACACACACCTCACCCCCCACCCACACACACCCTACACCCCCCCACCCACACACACCCACCTCCCCCACCCACACCCCACCTCCCCCACCCACACCCCACCTCCCCCCACCTCCCCACCCACACCCCACCTCCCCCACCTCCCCCACCCACACCCCTTCTCCCCACCCCCGCACACCCCCCCCCTCCCACTCCCACACACACATCCACAACCACCCACACCCCCCCCCCCACCCACACACCCCCACCCCCACACACAACCCCACCCCCACACACCCCCACCCCCACACACACCCCCACCCCCACACACACCCCCCCACCCCCACCCCCACACACACACCCCCACCCCCACCCCCCCACACACACCCCACCCCCACACACACCCCCACCCCCACACACACCCCCACCCCCACACACACCCCCACCCCCACCCCCACACACACCCCCACCCCCACCCCCCCCCACCCACACACACACACCCCACCCACACACACACACACCCCCACACACACACACACACCCCCACACACACACACCCCACCCCCACACACACCCCCACACACACCCCCCCCCACCCACACACCCCCCCACCCACACCCCCCCCCACCCACACACACACACCCCCCCACACACACCCCACCCCACCCACACCCCCCCCACCCACACACACACACACACACCACCCCCACACACACACCCCCCCCACACCCCCCACACACACCCCCCCCACCCCCACACCCCCACCCCCACACCCCCCCCCACCCCCACACACACACCCCACCCCACACACACACCCCCACCCCCCCACACACACACCCCACCCCCACACACACACACCCCCCGACCCCCACACACACCCCACCCCCACACACCCCACCCCCACCCCCCACCCCCCCCCAACCAGACACCCCACACACCCACCCACACCCCCACCCACACACACATCCCAACCCCCACCCCCACCCACACACACACCCCACCCCCACACACACCCACCACACCCCCCACCCCCACACACACACCCCACCCCCCACCCCCACACACACCCCCCCACCCCCACACACACCCCCCACCCCCCACCCACACACACCCTACACCCCCCCACCCACACACACCCACCCCCCCACCGCACCTCCCCCACCCACACCCCACCTCCCCCACCCACACCCCACCTCCCCCCACCTCCCCCACCCACACCCCACCTCCCCCACCCACACCCCACCTCCCCCACCTCCCCCACCTCCCCCACCCACACCCCACCTCCCCCACCCACACCCCTTCTCCCCACCCCCGCACACCCCCCCTCCCACTCCCACACACACATCCACACCCACCCACACACCCCCCCCCCACCCACACACCCCCCCCCCCCACACACCCCCACCCCCACACACACCCCCACCCCCACACACACCCCCACCCCCACACACACCCCCACCCCCACACACACCCCCACCCCCACACCCACACACACCCCCACACACACCCCCACACACACCCCCACACACACCCCCACACACACCCCCACACACACCCCCACACACACCCCCACACACACACACACACCCCCACCCACCCACACACACACACACACACCCACCCACCCACCCACACACCCACCCACACACCCACCCACCCACACACCCCACCCACACACACACCCCCCCACCCACACACACACCCCCCCACCCACACACACACACCCCCACCCACACACACACACCCCCTCACCCACACACACACACCCCCTCACCCACACACACACCCCCTCACCCACACACACCCCCACTCACACCCCCACCCCCACACACACCCCCACCCCCACACACACCCCCACCCCCACACACACCCCCACCCCCACCCACACACACACCCCCACCCACACACACACCCCCACCCACACACACACACCCCACCCACACACACACACCCCACCCACACACACCCCACCCACACACACACACCCCCACCCACACACACACACCCCCACCCACACACACACCCCCACCCACACACACACACCCCCCCACCCACACCCACACTCCCCCCATCCCCACAGACCCCCCCACACCAGACCCCCCCACAACAGACCCCCCCCACACCAGAACCCCCCCACACCAGACCCCCCCCCACACCACCACACACACCCCCACCCACCCCCCACCCAGAAACACCCCTCCCACCCAGACACCCCCCCACCGCCCCCCACACCTACACACCCACATCCCCCACACCTACACACACACATCCCCCACACCTACACACACACATCCCCCACACCTACACACACACATCCCCCACACATACACACACACATCCCCCACACCCACCCACACACTCACCCACACACAATCCCAC
>NC_092736.1:7975363-8005363 GCF_047496885.1 Scyliorhinus torazame | reverse complement strand
CCACACACCCCCCCCCCCCACACACACACCCCACACACCCCCCCCACACACACACCCCACACACCCCCCCCACACACACACACACACCCCCACACCAGACCCCCCCCACAACAGACCCCCCCCACAACAGACCCCCCCCACAACAGACCCCCCCACAACAGACCCCCCCCACAACAGACCCCCCCACAACAGACCCCCCCCACAACAGACACCCCCCCCCCACACCAGACCCCCCCCACACCACCACACACACCCCCACCCACCCCCCACCCAGAAACACCCCTCCCACCCAGACACCCCCCCACCGCCCCCCACACCTACACACACACACATCCCCCACACCTACACACACACACATCCCCCACACCTACACACACACACATCCCCCACACCTACACACACACACATCCCCCACACCTACACACACACACATCCCCCACACCTACACACACACACATCCCCCACACCTACACACACACACATCCCCCACACCTACACACACACACATCCCCCACACCTACACACACACACATCCCCCACACCTACACACACACACATCCCCCACACCTACACACACACACATCCCCCACACCTACACACACACATCCCCCACCCCCACTCACCCCACCCCCACTCACCCCACCCCCACTCACCCCACACCCCCACCCCCACACACACCCACCCCCACACACACCCACCCCCACACACACCCACCCCCACACACACCCACCCCCACACACACCCACCCCCCCCCACACCCACCCCCACACCCACCCCCACACCCACCCCCACACCCACCCCCACACACACCCCCACACACACCCCCACACACACCCCCACACACACCCCCACACACACCCCCACACACACCCCCACACACACCCCCACACACACCCCCACACACACCCCCACACACACCCCCACACACACCCCCACACACACCCCCACACACACCCCCACTCCCCCATCCCCACAGACCCCCCCACACCCCTCCACCCACCCCCCACCCAGAAACACCCCTCCCACCCAGACACACCCCCCACCCCCACACACATCCCCCACACCTACACACACACTCACCCACACACAATCCCACCCACACACACATCCCCACCCACACACACATCCACACCCACAGACACACACACCACCCCTACACCCCCTCCCACAAACACTCCCCCATGCAAACACACACCACACACATACCCCCCCACCTACACACACACGCCCCCACCCACACCCCCCACCCCCACACCCCACCCCACCCCCACACACACATCCCACCCCCCCCCACACACACATCCCACCCCCCCCCACACACACCCCCCCCACACACACACCCCCCACACACACACCCCCCACACACACACCCCCCCCCACACACACCCCCCCCCACACACACCCCCCCCCACACACACCCCCCCCCACACACACACCCCCCCCCACACACACACCCCCCACACACACACCCCCCACACACACACCCCCCACACCCCCCCCCACACACACACACACCCACCCACACACACACACACACCCACACACCCCCCCCCACACCCCCACCCCCCCCCCCCACACACCCCCCCCCCACACACACCCCCCCCCACACACACACCCCCCCCCCCACACACACCCCCCCCCCCCACACACACACCCCCCCCACACACACACCCCCCCTCCCCACACACACCCCCCCCCCCCCCCCACACACACACACCACACACACACCCCACCCCCCCCCACTAGATTACATAGAACATACAGTGCAGAAGGAGGCCATTCGGCCCATCGAGTCTGCACCGACCCACATTAATCCCTCACTTCCACCTTATCCCCGCAACCCAATAACCCCTCCCAACCCTTATGGACACTACGGGTAATTTAGCATGGCCAATCCACCTAACCTGCACGTCTTTGGACTGTGGGAGGAAACCGGAGCACCCGGAGGAAACCCACGCGGACACGGGGAGAATGTGCAAACTCCGCACAGACAGTGACCCAGCGGGGAATCGAACCTGGGACCCTGGCGCTGTGAAGCCACAGTGCTAATCACTTGTGCTACCGTGCTGCCCTAAACCCCCCACACACACCCCACCCCCCCACACACACACCCCACCCCCCCCCACACACACACCCCACCCCCCCCCCACACACACACCCCACCCCCCCACACACACACCCCACCCCCCCACACACACACCCCACCCCCCCACACACACACCCCACCCCCCCACACACACACCCCACCCACAACCCCCCCAGCCCCCCAACCCAGCAATAACCCTCACAACCCCCCCCCCACACACACCCACACCCCCCCACCCCCCCACACACACCCCCACACACACACGCCCCCCCACACACACACCCCCCCCACACACACCCCCCCCCACACACACCCCCCCCACACACACACACCCCCCCACACACACACACCCCCCCACACACACACACCCCACCCCCCCACACACACACCCCACCCCCCCACACACACACCCCACCCCCCCACACACACACCCCACCCCCCCACACACACACCCCACCCCCCCCACACACACACCCCACCCCCCCCACACACACACCCCACCCCCCCACACACACACCCCACCCCCCCACACACACACCCCACCCCCCCACACACACACCCCACCCCCCCACACACACACCCCACCCCCCCACACACACACCCCACCCCCTCACCCCACCCCCCCACACACACACCCCACCCCCCCACACACACACCCCACCCCCCCCACACACACACCCCACCCCCCCACACACACACCACCCCCCCACACACACACCCCACCCCCCACACACACCCCACCCCCCCACACACACACCCCACCCCCCCCACACACACCCCACCCCCCCCACACACACCCCACCCCCCCCCACACACACACCCCACCCCCCCACACACCCCACCCCCCCACACACACCCCACCCCCCCACACACACACCCCACCCCCCCACACACACACCCCACCCCCCCACACACACACCCCACCCCCCCACACACACACCCCACCCCCCCACACACACCCCACCCCCCCACACACACCCCACCCCCCCACACACACCCCACCCCCCCACACACACCCCACCCCCCCACACACACCCCACCCCCCCACACACACCCCACCCCCCCACACACACCCCACCCACAACCCCCCCAGCCCCCCAACCCAGCAATAACCCTCACAACCCCCCCCCCCCCACAACCCCCCCCCCCAACCCCCACACACCATACACACACACACAGACACACACCCCCACCCACAGAGGAAGGAAGGACACACTCACGGGAAGATGCAAAATCTCTGCTACTCAAGATTCAAACCTTTCACTAGTTCATCAGGTGAAAGGTCAGGGGTCAGCCCTACCTTTCTGGCAGTGGTTAGCATTCCAGCAGCGGTAATTGTACTGGTTGTTCACACCGGTCTTTGCACAAAGTGGCCGGTCCTCCATGGTTCCCGGGCAGACGTCTCCGCACTCGCTCTGCTGCTTATTCCGATCGATGTAGTTATTCTCCACAGGGTCCAGGATAAGGGACCAGTCAACGGTGGACAGGTAGCAGAGGTCGTGGTTCTTCTCGATTCGAACGGCGCCCCGGGTGATATTCTGGAGGCTGTACAGCCCGATCTCCTTCAAGTGAATCATTTCGAAGATGACCAAGGCGTAGTTGAAAAACAGGTTGATCCCGCGGATGACGGCGAGGTTCGGGAAGAGGTCCCTCAGCGTCTCCAGCCCGTAGACGCGGTACAGCAGCAGGTAATCGGTGATGACCGTCAGCTTTGGGAATCGGAGGGCGCGGAAGTCTTCCGCTTTTCCGTTGAAGATGAGCAGGATCTGCAGGTAGCCCTCTATTATGGTGCAGTTCTCCAGCTGCCGAAGATCGCCCACGTGATTTCTGATATCCATACCACTGCATACTGAAAGTAAAATAAAATTAACGGTCATATTACCAATATAAACACACACTGTGTCAATTCTCTCACAATCATTAATCACAAAAACTGAAAGATTTATCGCGGGGGGGGAAAAAAAGACATGCTGCCGAAGCTTTTAATCTTGCACTATTTCAGGACAGACGCAAGAATGCCAAATTTCAAAGGGAGCATCAGTTTATACTGCACGGGAAAAGGGTGCAGAGGGTTACAAGCCGACTCTGATTGGTTGAGGTGTTGCCATGGAGAATGCCCCAGGGAGCTATCAAATTCCACGCTTTTGTTTAATTCAAAAAGAGCGGAAGGCCTGGACATGTTCCTTTTGGCTGCAGAGGACAGGTCCCCGAGCATGAATATATGTAGCTCCTAGCAAACGTAAGTGAACCACTCTGTCAGCTCAACTACGGGTAATCTTAAATTGGTTGTTAGTGTCATTCTTAACACACTAATGCTCAGCAAGTGCTGTCCAACCACACAATTGATATTCACTCATTTAACTCATTGTGGCACAGGTGCTGGCCATTCGGCCCATTGGAGTCCATGCTGGTCTTCTGGAGAGCAATCCAGTCGGCCTCATTCTCCCGCTCTATCCCTGTAGCCCTGCAGGTTTATTGCCCTCAAGTGCCCACCCAACATCCTTTTGCAATCACAATAGTCTCCGATTCCTAGTGAGCAGCAAGCTGCTTGGCAGACAAGGAACAAAGAGCAGGAACAAACAATTTTCCAAATGGCAGGCAGTGACTAGTGGGGTACAGAAGGGATCGGTGCTGGGACCCCAGCTGTTCACAATATACATTGATGATTTAGATGAAGGAATTAAATGTAATATCTCCAAATTTTCAGATGACAGAAAGCTGGGTGGGAGGGTGCAGAGATCCTTCACTGTGATTTGGACAAGTTGAGTGAGTGGGCAAATGCATGGCAGACGCAGTTTAATTTGGAGAAATGTGAGGTTATCCACCATGGTAGCAAAATCAGGAAGGCAGACTATCTGAATGGCTACAGATTGAGAGAGGGGAATGTGCAACAAGACCTGGGTGTCCTCATAGACCAGTCACTGAAAATAAGCGTGCGGCTGCAGCAGGCTGTAAAGACGGCAAATGGTACATTGGCCTTCATGGGGAGAGGATTCGAGTACAGGAGCAGGGATGTCTCGCAGCAATTATACAGGGCCTTGGTGAGGCCACACTTGGAATAGTGTGCAGTTTTGGTCTCCTTATCTGAGGAAGGTTAGGTGGTATTACGGGGATAGGGCGGGGGAAAGTGCCTGGGTGGGGGTGCTCTTTCGTAGGGTCGGTGCAGACACGAGGGGCCGAATGGCCTCTTTCTGCACTGTAGAGACACAGTGAAAGATGTTCTTGCTATCGAGGCAGTGAAGCAAAGGTTGACCAGACTGATCCGTGGGATGGAGGGACTGACATAGGAGGAGAGACTAAGTCAGTTCGCATTATATTCGCTGAGGGCGGCACCGTAGCGCAGTGGTTAGCACTGCTGCCTCACGCCACTGAGGACCCGAGATCGATCCCGGCCCCGGGTCACTGTCCCGTGTGGGGTTTGCACGTTCTCCCCGTGTTTGCGTGGGTCTCACTCCCACAACCGATATATGTGCAGGGTAGATGGACTGGCCGCGCCAAATTGCCCCTTAATTGGGGGGAAAAAAAAGAATCAGGTACTCTAAATTTATGTTAAAAATAAAAGAAAAAAAGGGTAGAAAAGGATTAGATTTTCTGAAGTTCAGAGGAATCTCAGACACCTATAACATTCTAAGAATTCTAACAGGGCCAGACAGGGTAGATGCAAGGAAGGATGTTCTGGATGGCAGGCACCAGGGGTCACAGATGGAGCAAACGGGGGTAACCATTTAAGACCGAGGTAAGAACAAACCTGTTCACCCAGAGAGTGGGGAGCCTGTGGAATTCGCTTCAACAGAAGGCAGTTGAGGCCAAAACATCTTATGTTTTCAAGAAGAAGATTATATCCCCTTGGGACTAAAGAGATCAAAGCATAAGGGGGAAAAGTGGGAACAGGTTACCGAATTGGGCAATCAGCCACGATCATAATGAATGGTGGAGCAGGCTCGAAGGGCCGAATGGTCTTCTCCTGTTCAAAAACAATTATGTTTAGTAACTAAAACCCCCTCACCCATTGTGGTAAGTGGCCATGTAATTCTTCAGCATTCACCTAGGACCCATTGCTCTGCTGCTTGAGACAGTGCAGTCCACTCTCGGAATGGCCCGAGCTGGTTATCGAGGAGCTGTAGCGACCTAGTTGGCGTTGATCGTATGAGTGCTAGAAAATGCTTCATTTAAAATGTAAGTCAGTCATGGTTCTCACTCCGAAGAGCTACGGCCAGAGATCCTCGTGTGAATGCGGAGTGAACACCAAGACTTCGAAGTCCTAGTGGAATGAACAACTTTCTTGGACACGGTCTTACGCGCCGCAAATAAAATGATGCACTTCCATGGGGGGGGGGGGGTCTCCTGATCAGCCTCCAACCTTGAACACTCTGTAAAGTTGAACTCATCCAAAACTCTGTTTATACTCCAACTTAGATCAAGGGTAGAGTGCTCTTTCAGAGCAGACTCGGTGAGCCAAATGGCCTCCTTCTGTACTGAGGGATTCAGTGAAGTCCCACTCACCCATCACCTGCGCTCAGTGACCTACGACAGTTCCTGATTTGGTTAAAATTCTCATCCTCCATAGCCATACACGTGTAGCCTCCTCCAGCCCTACCAACCTCCAAGATCTCGGTTTTCCTCCAATTCTGGCCCTAGCACATCCCCAATTTTATCGCAGTCACTATCAGCAGCGGCACTTTCCGCTGGCTGGGTCCCCAAGGACTGGAATTCCTCGCTACCTTTCCTTAAGATGCTCCTTAAAGGCCCACCTCTTGGGCCTCTGCCCAGATATCCTTTGACATGGCTTTGAGTCAAATTTCATTTTTCAACAATTTTTGAATGTTTTACTATTTCAAAGGCGCAACATAATTGCACAGCGTTGGTGTCCCACTCGAGGAATCTAACGGAAGGGCCAAGCCTCATAATGTAGACCACTGAAGTTTAAGTTGAGGAAGAGAGAAGTTGAATCAAGTGGTCACGCAAAGCCAGAGAGTTAGTCAAACCAGGAATACTCTGATGGTTTCACTTACACTGCAGTTTGTTCTGGCGAATGAAGTGATGCTGCCCCCTTCTAATCGAAGTTACTGCACAGCAAACATTCGCAAACGGTTCAGTTTTATCACTTCAACTACCAGCATTCACTAGTGTTTACACAACACAAGGTGCTTGAAGAAGCAGATCGTTATCGCACCACAGGCAAGAGACTTCACCTCCTACTGCGGCAGGAGTGGACGAATCTTACCCCTTGACATTGGGGAGCATTGAGGGGGGGAGACCCCACCACGAGCGTGACCAAGACCCAAAAATCCAGCAAGCCGGGCTTAAAATTAAATAAAATACCCACCTCACAGAACAGTGATTGAACCCTTTGTACACATGTACACATGTACACACACACATTAAAAAAGTTTCAATGGAGTCCCATGGCCATTAGAACTTTGTGGCAAGTGGAGCAAAAATATAGGATAACACATAGGCCCCAAAATGTTACAACATTCATAGAATCAGTGTGTCCTTTTTCTGTCAAGACTCTATGGTGCTCTGGTTCACAATCTCAGGCCCAATCCCATTGTAATGCTTCAAGATTAACCTCCACTCCAACCTCAACCCTTCCTGCGCTCCCGACTAAAATCTGCCAGTTCCACCAGCGGGTAATCCAAAATCCGGGTGCATCTGAAATCCGGCACGTCCTCTACCAGACAGTGCCAGATTTTGGACATCAGACCTGTATGGAGACCATTATTTCCCTTGCAGCAATTCCCGACATTCATTCGGGAAAGACAACTTCGCATTTCTGTTCGTGTGCGCGCGCACATTTCTCGCGCGTGCGGAAAAATGACTTTCTGATTTCACTCTCAGATTTCGCCCAATCACTCTTAAGTGCCCCACCATCTGTCTCTACCCGACTGATCCATCAACATTCTAAACATCTCGGTCGGGTCATCTCTCCATCTTCCACACTCAAGGAAGTCGAGCTAAGTGATCTCGGGTGTATGGGTCGGGGAGGGCAAGGTGTCGGCGATATACCAGCAGATGAAAGAAGAGGGGGAAGCGCTGGTAGAGGAGCTGAAGGGTAAATGGGACGAGGAGCTGGGGGAGGAGATCGAGGAAGGTCTGTGGGCTGATGCCCTGGGTAGGGTTAATTCCTCCTCCTCGTGTGCCAGGCTCAGCCTGATACAATTTAAGGTGGTCCACAGAGCGCACTTGACGGGGGCGAGGTTGAGTAGGTTCTTTGGGGTAGAGGACAGATGTGGAAGGTGCTCAGGGAGCCCGGCGAACCATGTCCATATGTTTTGGTCATGCCCGGCACTGGAGGGGTTCTGGAGAGGAGTGGCGGGAGCAATATCTCAGGTGGTGAAAGTCCGGGTCAAGCCAAGCTGGGGGCTAGCACTATTCGGAGTAGTGGACGAGCCGGGAGTGCAGGAGGCGAAAGAGGCCGGCATTCTGGCCTTTGCATCCCTAGTAGCCCGGCGAAGGATCTTGCTAATGTGGACGGAGGCGAAGCCCCCCAGCGTGGAGGCCTGGATAAATGATATGGCAGGGTTCATAAAGCTGGAGAGGATTAAGTTCGCCTTGAGAGGGTCTGCGCAGGGGTTCTACAGGCGGTGGCAACCGTTCCTAGACTATCTCGCGGAGCGTTAGAGGAAGGTCGGTCAGCAGCAGCAGCAACCCTGGGGGGGGGGGGGGGGGTGTAATGGGGGATTGCTTGGGAGGGTGGATGAGCAGGAGATAACATGAAGGGCTGGGGAAACTGGCACGTGCGGGCGAGAGCCAGTGTACAAAGCTATGTAAATATACCATTTTGCCATGTATATATCTTGCTCAGTGCGATTTCTTGTTATTTGGTTACGCGGGGGGGGGGGGGGGGGTTATTGTTTGTAAGGGAGAAAAATTGTGTTAAAAAACTTTAATAAATATATTTTTTTTAAAAAAGGAAGTCGAGCTAGTCGCCACCTCCAGCTGACTGGGCCCCAAGCACTGGAATCGCCTCTCTGAACCTCTCCCTCTCTCGGACCTCCTTTAGGACGAACCTTAAGGCCCATCTCCTGGGCCAAGCTCTTCGGCACCTGGCACAATCTCTTGCGATTCGGCTTGGGAGTCAAATTTTGTTTTCAAGGCTTTTGCTATTTCAGAGGCGCCACACAAATGCACGTTTGTTGTTGTCCAACTGAGAAATCTAGAGGAAGCGCCAAGCCTCATCCTCTAGACCACCGAGGTTAAGTTGAGGAGGAGAGAAGTTAAATCAAGTAGCAATGGTCAGGCGAAGCCAGAATTAGTAAAATCAGGAACAACTTTCAAGATATTGAAGGAGAGACGGCGCAGGAATTGCCCACGGGTAAAATTAAAAGTAAGTAACGGCCATTTGATTCCATCTCGGATGCAAATGGACAGCAGGATTCATGTTGCAAGTACAGTGGAAATCATTCCAAAACAAACAAAGAAAAGTACAGCACAGGAACAGGCCCTTTGGCCCTCCAAGCCTGTGCCGGCCATGCTGCCCGACTAAACTAAAATCTTCTACACTTCCTGGGTCCGTATCCCTCTATTCCCATCCTATTCATGTATTTGTCAAGATGCCCCTTAAATGTCACTATCGTTCCTGCTTCCACCACCTCCTCCAGTAGTGAGTTCCAGGCACCCACTACCCTCTGCGTAAAAAACTTGCCTCGTACATCTCCTCTAAACCTTGCCCCTCGCACCTTAAACCTATGTCCCCTAGTAATTGAGCCCTCTACCCTGGGGAAAAGCCTCTGACTATCCACTCTGTCTATGCCGCTCATAATTTTGTAGACCTCTATCAGGTCACCCCTCAACCAGAAAGGTTTACGCCGGCACAAAGAAATTAGAGGCACAATTATGAATCGCAGGCTATGCAAATGTAGGCCAGGGGCAGCATGTGACGCAGTGGCCTTCGCCTGCCCACACGCACCCACTGGATGTACACACAGCTTTCAGAATGAACATTCTGCGCGATGTACTGATCAGCAGCTCGCTTGCTGTGTCTAAGCGAGCTTTAATCAGCAACAGCAGGATTCAATTTACATCAGTGAATTAAAACGGAATCCAAGCCAGCGTGTAAGCAGGTTATTTTGTTAAATCGGTCACACGACTCGATTAATTCTCGGTCAAGCGTTCCCCAACGGGGAAAGAGAACAATCCAGTTACAACACAAGGTCGGGGGAGGGTCTGAAGGGGGAGAGAGCTTTTACTTTCAGATTTCCTCCACTTGCGCGGGTTCCAGAGACACCCCCTCAGTCATCCTTCACAGTGGGAGTTTAGAGATGCCCAACTGTAAGATGGCATCAGGGGGGAGCTCAATCGACACGCACAATAATTTCAGCAGATTAGGCGCCGAGAGGGCCTTTCCCGCGCTGGGAAAATCTGGAAATAGGAGGCAAGAGTTTCAAAATATGGGGCCGCCCATTTAATGAGGAGAAATTTCAACTCTTGAGGGTCATTAATTATTGACATTCTCTTCCTCAGAGAGCTGCACCGACCGGCGGAGGTTTAACCGGAGGGTCACCACACCTCAGGTTGAGTAACCTCAGCCGGTACGGGGATCGAACCCGCGCTGTAGGCCTTGCTCTACATCACGAACTGGCCGTCCAACCAACTGAGCTAAACCGGCCCCCAGAGAGCACTGGAGGCTGGACCGTTGAGTACATTCAAGGCTGAGTTGGACACACATCTTCACTTGTAGCCCGTATGGACAACAAATGAAGATCTACGGAAGAAAACCGAGGCCTATGAGGGGCTAAGTTCTTTGTTTTTTATAAATTTAAAGAACCCTTATTCCCCCCGCCCCCCCACAATTAAGGGGCAATTTAGCGTGGCCAATCCACCTAAACCGCACATCTTTGGACTGAGAGGGGAAACCGGAGCACCCGGAGGAAACCCACGCAGACACGGGGAGAACGTGCAGACTCCGCACAGACAGTGCCAAGCCGGGAATCGAACCTGGGACCCTGGAGCTGTGAAGCAACTGTGCTAACCACTATGTTGCCTGCAGGAGCAGAAAAATCTTACTATCCGCCCTCTCTTATCCCGTCATGCTAAGATTAATTTGGGAATTCTACTCCAATGCAAACCAGGGATTATGTCTGGGAATTTGCTGGTATGTATGAGTCATGATATCAGGAGGTACACGTACACATTGAGCCTCGGGAAGGAGGGATGCTGCTCGGAACCTCGAGACCAGCCAAAGATAAAACATCTTTGATTCAGCTGGTGAGATCCACAGAGATGCCAATAAAGAAATAAAAAGGTGTTGATTCGATAAGCATCCTCCCTTGTACACCAATCAGATTCGTCTGGCAGGCAAGCAAAACGTTATTTAAGATTCAGGATTTCACACCGTGCTCTGCAAATTTCGAAGCTCTGTTGAACAAATTTTATTAATAAAATATCGGGGGGGGCGGGGAGAAATAGTTTCTGGGCTAAATGCTCTTCCTCGCCACTCCCTTAACATCTACTTCTCTTCAAAGCCCTGAACTACAATTCTGTACAACATGAATGCTATAGGTAGAACAGTTTCCCCGATATCCATATCTTTTGATTAAAACAGTAAAAAAATATATACAAGGCCAAACGGCACAAACACTAATTCCGGGAGTCCCCCAGAGGGGGTGAGGGGCGACACAGTGTCGGGCACGAGTGAGACCCGCACCCCGCTACAGAGCGTCTCGTGCACCCTCCGCTCCCGACACTGGGCGGCTGACAGCCTTCGGACAGTCACCCTCCAGGCCCAAATCCTCCACCACACTGAGTGCAGCGGGCGACACGGGTCCACCAACCAACCCAGGGCCTGCCTGGATCCCGCCACCGGGATCATCGACAGACGGGATCTCCTCGGGCTCCTCCTGGGGCCCCGTGCCAGCGGGAGGCGGTAGATGCCTGCTCCGCCCCCGCCGCCTGGTCACCGGATATTGAAACAGTCTTCGGTTCCACAATCTCCCGGCTCAAACTCTTTCATTGCCAGTGCCTCGAAGGAGTAAAACGCCTTCTACATTTTGCCGCCCGCACCTCGATTCCTCAAATCTACAGCTTGTAAAAGGGACTGGCTTAAAAGCTGAAGTCCTTGAACGGATCCCAGGGAATCTGCAAGGTCATCAGATATTGGTCCAGCGAGGGCAAGCCGGACCTCAAGGATGCTGAATTCTACAATATCTCAATGCGTTTGCCCCAGTTAGGGGCTGGTTTAGCACAGGGCTAAATCGCTGGCTTTGAAAGAAGACCAAGGCAGGCCAGCAGCACGGTTCAATTCCCGTACCAGCCTCCCCGAACAGGCGCTGCAATGTGGCGACTAGGGGCTTTTCACAGTAACTTCATTTGAAGCCTACTTGTGACAATAAGCGATTTTCATTCAGTCTGTAATGACAAGATTTTTCGTCGACCTCCTCACAGCGTCAGGACCTTCACTTTTGTCCATTAGTGGGATGTGGGTATCGCAGGCTAAGCCAGCATTTATTGCCCATTCCCAATAGCCTGTGAGGTGGTAATGAGCTGTCACCTTGAATTGAAGCGAGTGGCTTGCTCGGCCATTTTACAGGGCAGCTAAGCCTCATTGCTACGGGCCTGGAGTCACATTTAGGCCAGACCAGGTAAGAACGGCAGATTTCCTTCTCTAAAGAATGCTAACAACCAGATGATTAAAAAAATCATAATCCAGTGGCACCTATTTGGTCCATATTGCTTTAATTAATTGAATTTAGATATCCCAGGCTCCAAGGTGGAATTTGAACTCCTACCCTTAGGTCATTATTCCAGGCCTCTGGATTATTCATTGAGTAACATAATCAGTGTGGCTACCAAACGGCAATCGGCAGCCTACCCGAGTGTCCACCTAGGTTTGCGGGGGGGGGGGGGGGGGGGGTTTAGTTAATGCGGCCTTCTTGAACTGCTGCAGTCCATGTGGTGTATGTACACCCGCCGTGCTGGCAGAAAAGGAGTTTGAGGGTGGAAGAACGGCGATGCACTTCCGAGTAAGGATGGTGAGGGACTTCGAGGGGAGCTGGCAGGTGGTGATGTTCCCATGCATTTGCTGCCCTTGGCCTTCGAAGTGCTAGTGGGTTTGGAAGGTGCTGCTGAAGGAGCCTCGGTGAGTTGCTGCAGTGCATCTTGTAGATGGTACACACGTCTGTCGTTGTGCGTCGGTGGTGGGGGGAGTGAATGTTTGTGGATGGGGTGCCAATCAAGCGGGGCTGCTTTGTCCTGGGTGGTGTCGACCTTCTTGAGTGTTGTTGGAGCTGCACTCATCCAAGGAAGCAGAGAGTATTCCATCAATCTTGTGACTTGTAGATGGTGGCATACACTAATTTGCCAGAACTGATTGGGATGTGTACTCTCGCCTCCGAGGGTTCAGCCTCACTCAATTACATTATCTATTACGAATCTGCTTTGGGACCCATGGAGCACTCAGTCCTTCGATGAGACAATAAAGTCCTGTTGCTTCCTCCCAAGATATAACGGCACCAAAATACAAAGATTGCTCCTTCAGATCAATGTGGTTTATGGAGGCTTGTTTGCCTATCACATCAACACAAGCCACACTTCAAAGCAATTCACTGTAGGTGAAAGACTCTGGGGCCTTCGAGACACGCAATAAAACCAGGCAATTTAAAGTTTCTAGCTTTACACCCATTCTTCGCCCCTGTAACAGAATTCCTCATCAAAACATCACTGAATAAAAATGACAGCTGCAAGAATCCTGAGAGTTCTCAGCGCAGACAGGAGCTGCTGTGTAAAACCCTGCCCTCCACTTTGCAATGCCTTGGCCACAGTGACAGTGTAAACCCTCTCAACGAAGGTAGCGGAGAATATCCAGCACTGGCGGACCCGTCCTCCAGAATCAGCCAGAGACGGGAACTTGCATTTGCATAGCGCCTTTAGCAGGTCACAGGATCGTTCTCAGAAACGACCGGGCACCCGGGAGCTATTCAGACAGGTGACTAAAAGCGGAGTGAAGGAGCTAGGTTTTAAGGAGCATTTTGGAGAAGGGGGGGAGGTGGAAAGGTTTCGGGGAAGGAACTGCGGAGCTCAGGGCCGAGTTGACTGATGGCCTGGTTACCATGGCACCAAGGCGATAGGAACAGGAGAAAGCACTTGCGCGATAAGAGGAAGGAAACTGAAAACGCACAAAAACACTGCCGGCTAAAGTGGTCCTGTTTTGAATAATAAGATTAATCCCCACCACATCTCCTGTACAAAACAGCTTTGGTTAAATTCGTATCCCAGATCAACCGTCAGTATCCGCCGAAACGGCAATATTCTCAATATAAAAGGCAGAAATTACAAACATACGCAAATGCCCCAAGCTGAGGAGATAGTTTTGCCTCAATGCCTCCCCACACTCATTTCCTCGGCCTACGCGCAAAGGCTGTCCATTTGGGCGAGGTAGCAGAGATCCTCCAGTGCAACGTGTGCACCAGTGAGATACACCGGCTATAGGACAGCAGACGAAATAATTTTTTTTATTTTTTTTTATTTTTTTTTAAAGAGAGCAGGATTATTTGCAAGGACACAATTGTGAAGATGCAAAAATGCAACAGAATGTTGCTCCGCTGGTCCGCACACAACCCGAGAGGTGCCAACACTCTTATCACGCCCGCAAAGCAAGAAACCCAAGTCGGCACAGTGAACCTCCGCGGGGTTCAACACCAGCCCACCTACCCAAGTCAATGAGTTACCAAACTACTTCCTGACTGCACAAAAGAACACCACTCAACAGAATTTACAGTGCAGAAGGAGGCCATTCGGCCCATCGAGTCTGCAGCGGCTCTTGGAAAGAGCACCCTACCCAAGGTCAACACCTCCACCCTATCCCCATCACCCAGTAACTCCACCCAACACTAAGGGCAATTTTAGACACTATGGGCAATGTAGCATGGCCAATCCACCTAACCTGCACATCTTTGGACTGTGGGAAGAAACCGGAGCACCCGGAGGAAACCCACGCACACACAGGGAGAATGTGCAGACTCCGCACAGACAGTGACACAGCGGGGAATCGAACCTGGGTCCCTGGAGCTGTGAAGCAATTGTGCTAACCACAATGCTACCGTGCTGCCCACTATCCAACGCAAAAAGATAAGACAAGATCCCCACTCCAATTAATAAAATAAAACTGAAAATCAGAAACAGAAACAGAAAATGCTGGAAAAACTGAGGAGAGAGAAACAGAGTTAAAGTTCCGCGTCCAGAACTCGGAGCTCCCAACTCCAATGTATTCGGTGTGCTGGGGAGGCCGAGCACCTTCTCACCCTCTCTCTCACACACTTCCCAGAGCACAGATAACACCCAGGGCCACGTAAACCTTTCACCATCTCCACCTCAGAAAAAATCTCATCTCTTTATTTGATCTGTGACAGCCGCGGCGCAATTGGCAGCACACTCCGACTCGGAGCGCTTGCTCCTGAAGCAAGCCCCACTCCACTTCAGCACCAAAACCAAGGCTGGCACCCCCGTGCGGTACGCAGGGCGTGCTACAACGTTGTCGGTGCTGAATCTCGGACGAGACGTTAAACGGAGGCCCCATCTGTCTGTGGGGGAGGATGAAATTCGGCATGTCTGCATCGACTCTCACACACTTCTACAGATGTGCCATAGAGAGCATCCTATCCGGCTGCGTTACAGCTTGGTCTGGCAACTGCTCGGTCCAAGATCGCAAGAAACTGCAGAGTGTGGTGAACTCAGCCCAACGCATCACACAAGCTTGCCACCCTTGCATTGATTCGGTCTACACCTCCCACTGCCTCAGGAAGGCAGACAGCGTTATCAGAGACCCCTCCCACCCAGGCATTGCCTTCTTCCAGACCCCTCCATCAGGCAGAAGGTACAGAAGTCTGAAGACCCGCACATCCAGACATAGGAACAGCTTCTTCCCCACAGCTACAAGACTCCTCAACGACTCCCCCTCAGACTGATCTGTTCCCTGTAAGAACACTATTCACGACACCCTATGCTGCTCTTGCTCATGTATTCGCTTTGTTTGGCCCCTTGTTCCGCACTGTAACCAATCATCACTTGTCAATGGGCCATTTGTCAATGTTCTCTGTTGATTATTGTTTTACGAACGGTGTACGTTCCCTCGGCTGCAGAAAAATACTTTTCACCGTACTTCGGTACATGTGACAGTAAATCAAATCAATCAATCAATGTAACAGGTGCCATGGGGGGGGGGGGGGTTCTTCCTGGTGTTCTGGCCAACGTTTACCCCTCGGTCAGCATCGCATAAACAGATTACCTGCTCATTATCACGTTGCAGTTCGTCTGCAAATTGGCTGTGAATCCCTTTCAAAACGTCCAGTGGTCATGAAGCGTTTTTTGCTTCTATTCTTTCCTGGGAAGTGGGCGTCGCCTGCAGGATCGGAGTGGCTCTCTCAGCCTTGTCAGAGCCAGCCACGTGTCCCACGTGGGCCACACCGGGTAAGAACGGCAGATTTTGGCAGCACGGAGGTGCAGTGGTTAGCACTGCTGCCTCACGGCGCCAAGGTCCCGGGTTCGAATCCCGGCCCCGGGTCACTGTCGGTGTGGAGTTTGCACATTCTCCCCGTGTCTGCGTGGGTTTCGCCCCCACAACCCAAAGATGTGCAGGGTAGGTGGATTGGCCACGCTAAACTGCCCCTTAGTTGGAAAATTGAATTGGGCACTTTTAAAAACAAACGAACGGCAGATTTCCTTCCCCATTAGTGAACCCAATGGGTTTTTAGGGCAACCCCATTGCGGAGATTAGCTTTTAATTCCAAATTTATTGATCCCACCAGCTGCCGCGGTGAGATCTGCACCTGGGAGTATTAACCTGGACCTCTGCTTTGCTAGTCCTGTCACATCACCACCAGGGCACTATCTCAGCCTGCATGTCGTTTTTTTCTCTGACACTGTTTCTCTCACCTTCCCGCTCTTATCCTTCAAACGCTCTTTTCCACCCACTTTCTCAACACGTCACAAATCAAACTCAAAGCAGCTCCTCTCCAAAACCAAATCATCCAGGACAGCAACTTCTTTCCTCTTTAAATGTCAGGCTTTCATAGAACATACAGTGCAGAAGGAGGCCATTCAGCCCATCGAGTCTGCACCGACCCACTTAAGCCCTCACTTCCACCCTGTCCCCGTAACCCAATAACCCCTCCTAACCTTTTTGGTCACTAAGGGCTAATTTAGCACGACCAATCCACCTAACCTGCACGTCTTTGGACTGTGGGAGGAAACCGGAGCACCCGGAGGAAACCCATGCACACACGGGGAGAACGTGCAGACTCCGCACAGACAGTGACCCAAGCCGGGAATCGAACATGGGACCCTGGCGCTGTGAAGCCACAGTGCTAACCACTTGTGCTACCCGTGCTTGTGCCTTCAAAACCAAAGTCGGGCTTCGCCAAACGAGAGCTAGCCGATTTTAACGGGAAATTAATTTTAAAATCTCCAACACCGTGGAACCTTTGAAAATTCCCAAAGGAAATCCCCCTTGAAGTTTGGACTGCTGTACCACAGGAAACGCTGTCGCCAAACCTGCGCACAGCAGGATCCCACAGACAGCACCGCGCTGTTTCAGTGACATCGCCAGGGTTAAATGCTGGCCGGGGGGGTGCCAGGGAGAACTCCCCCGCTCTTCTCCAAAACACAGTTTTTGCATCTTCTCCCCGCCTCATTTCATCCTCCAGAGTCGCTTTCACTTCAAACGCTCCTTGGGTTTCCCAAAATGAAACAAAAACAGTCATGCTCCTACAAGCAATACCAAGCCAACGGACGTACAGAACTAAGGGCAAGAGCCAGAATTTAAAACATTGCACATACTCTACAGCACTGGGGACTGGGCCAGAAAGGAGCAGGCGAGGGAACAGATTTCAACATTGAGCTCAGCCAGGATATCAACGCCAACAAGCTGAACTCTTCCTACTGCTTGCATATGCTCCACAAAGCACCAGCAACTCTCTCTCAGGCCTCGTTCAAGTCGCTGTGTCAGATCATGAGTGTCACAGCGTTTCTGACCACAGAGGTTACTAAAGCACACAGTATCCTGGGCTTTATTAACAGGGGCATAGAGTAGAAGAGCGAGGAGGTGATGCCAAACCTATTCAAGACACTTGTTAGACCTCAGCTGGAATATTGTGCACAGTTCTGGGAGCCACTCTATAGGAAGGATGTGAACGCATTGGAGAGAGCGCAGAAAAGGTTCACAAAAATGGTCCAGACTTCAGTGATGAGGATAGATTGGAGAGATTGGGACTGATTTCCTTGGAGATTTGGTGGGGATTTGGTGGGGATGTTCAAAATCACGAGGGGCTGGACAGAGTAGACGGGGAGAAATTGTTCCCGCTCAGAAAAGGGTCAGGAAGGAGAGGGGCACAGATTTAAAGTGATTTGGAAAAAAACCAAAACGTGATGTGCGGAAAAACCTTTTCCACACAGCGAGTGTTTGGGGTCTGGAAGCGTGGTGGAGGCAAGTTCACTCGAGGCATTCAAGGAGGCATTAGATGATTAATGGGCAGCACGGTAGCATTGTGGATAGCACAGTTGCTTCACAGCTCCAAGGTCCCAGGTTCGATTCCGGCTTGGGTCACTGTCTGTGCGGAGTCTGCACGTTCTCCCCGTGTGTGCGTGGGTTTCCTCCGGGTGCTCCGGTTTCCCCCCACTGTCCAAAGATGTGCAGGTTAGGTGGATTGGCCATGCTAAATTGCCCTTAGTGTCCAAAATTGCCCTTAGTGTTGGGTGGGGTTACTGGGTTATTGCGATCGGGTCGAGGTGTGGACCTTGGGTAGGGTGCTCTTTCCAAGAGCCGGTGCAGACTCGATGGGCTGAATGGCCTCCTTCTGCACTGTAAATTCTATGAAATCTATGATCTGAATAGGTACAATGATCAGGGGTACAGGGAAAAGGCAGGGGAGCTGCACTAAGCCATGATGTTCGTGTGGAGGCGGTGCAGACTCGATGGGCCGAATGGCCCCCTTCTGCATTGTAACAATTCTGTGAAGGCACCATTAGCCGAACCCAACCCTGTCCTTCAACCGTTCCCTGCATCCTCTAGCTAGACCATCAACGACCCTGCAAGCGGGCCGAGTGGGTTGGGTTGGGGGAGCGGGAGAGGGGCAACGTTGGTGGGCGTTGATCGTTGACTGGTCACCGCCAGCGGCCAAAACGGCTCTAGCGCAGTCGTGAGATGGGAGGGCTGCACTGTCAGAGGTGCCGCGTTTTGAAGTGGAGATAAAAACCACCTGTCCTCCATTCTGAACAAATTCTCCTGGGCAATATCTATCCCTTGACCAATATCAGGAAAAAGCAAGTCATTATTACACTGTCGCTTGTGGGAGGGACTTACAGTGCACTCATTGCTTGCCTCATTTCCGCCATTGCAAACAGCAGCTACATTTTCAAACTCAAAAGCAAAACCGTGAAAGATGCAACACCAAAAACAAATCTTTCCACAGGGGAATAAAAGTGGGTTTGACCTCAATGTTCCGCCACCGTTAAATATCTCTCCAATAATGGTCGCTGTTTAGCAAAATGGCCGCCTGGGCCAGGAGCTGGGCGGTAGCCAGCACCTGTGGAATGAAGGGTGGGAGGAAACATGACACATCCCAATTAACCAAAAAAAAACACAAGTGAAAGAAGCCTTGAACAATGAGTAGTTTCTCCTGATCACGTTCAATTAAACGGATTAAAAGCTCTTCTCCCCACCATCCGCCCCAGTTTGTTTTACACATGAGTCATTGCTGAGGAACCCACTACAAGGCAAGGTGTGGGCTGAACAAACAGGATATAAAGCAGCTGTTCCCCTCCACAGTACAAACTGCCCCAGTTCAGCTTTAATCTGGTTGCCTCGCAAAGTGCCCAGAGGGTGTTTGATGTGGAAAACGGAAAAGTGTTGCCTCCGGCGCAGTAGGGGTCACTCCTGAGGCTGGGACCGAAGAACATTGATGGCACATGACAGCGGGAGCTTTACTCTGTAACTAACCCAGTACTAAACCTGTCCTGGGAGTGTTTGATGGAGACACTGTAGAGGGAGCTTTACTCTGTATCTCACCCCGTGCTGTAGCTGTCCTGGGAGTGTTTGATGGGGACAGTGTAGAGGGAGCTTTACTCTGTATCTAACCCCGTGCTGTACCTGTCCTGGGAGTGTTTGATGGGGACAGTGTAGAGGGAGCTTTACTCTGTATCTAACCCCGTGCTGTACCGGTCCTGGGAGTGTTTGATGGATTACAGTGTAGAGGGTGCTTTACACTGTATCTAACCCCATGCTGTACCTGTCCTGGGACTGTTTGATGGATTACAGTGTAGAGGGTGCTTTACTCTGTATCTAACCCTGTGCTGTACCTGTCCTGGGAGTGTTTGATGGATTACAGTGTAGTGGGTGCTTTACTCTGTATCTAACCTCGTGCTGTACCTGTCCTGGGAGTGTTTGATGGGGACAGTGCAGAGGGAGTTTTACTCTGTATCTAACCCCATGCTGTACCTGTCCTGGGACTGTTTGATGGATTACAGTGTAGAGGGTGCTTTACTCTGTATCTAACCCTGTGCTGTACCTGTCCTGGGAGTGTTTGATGGATTACAGTGTAGAGGGTGCTTTACTCTGTATCTAACCCTGTGCTGTACCTGTCCTGGGAGTGTTTGATGGATTACAGTGTAGTGGGTGCTTTACTCTGTATCTAACCTCGTGCTGTACCTGTCCTGGGAGTGTTTGATGGGGACAGTGCAGAGGGAGTTTTACTCTGTATCTAACCCCTTGCTGTACCTGTCCTGAGAGTGTTTGATGGGGGCAGAGTAGAGTGAGCTTTACTCTGTATCTAACCCCATGCTGTACCTGTCCTGGGAGTGTTTGATGGGGACAGTGTCGAGGGAGCTTTACTCTGTATCTAACCCCGTGCTGTACCTGTCCTGGGAGTGTCTGATGGAGACACTGTAGAGGGTGCTTTACTCTGTATCTAACCCCGTGCTGTACCTGTCCTGGGAGTGTTTGATGGGGACAGTGTAGAAGGAGCTTTACTCTGTATCTAACCCCGTGCTGTACCTGTCCTGGGAGTGTTTGATGGGGACAGTGTAGAGGGAGCTTTACTCTGTATCTAACCCAGTGCTGTACCTGTCCTTGGAGTGTTTGATGGGGACAGTGTAGAGGGAGTTTACTCCCTCTCTCTCCTGTCTCACCTGCGACTTGTGTCACTGACCTTAAATGTCAGGAAGCGGAAAGTGTTAAGATTTTCAAATAACGACACCCGCCGACTCGACGTGCTGATGTTTTCAACATGTGCGGCACATGTAACTGGGTCATTCCACTATTTCCACGGGGAATCGCACCATCAGAATTCATCACCTCGTGTCTACAATGAGCTGCCACAGCTGTGTGCCCATTCAGATGCTGACATAACGTCACAGGCACTGCTGATGCAGGCGTGCTACTAATCCTGGGCTGTGACGCATTGTCAAATTAAAAGTGGACAGGGTTGGTCGTTGCTGCAACCACGTCTATTTGCAGCTGGGAAAGTGCTGCCAGGGTCACAATACTGTGCGCTTGGGTCTGCGTGCCATTCTATAAAGGGAAGGAGTCCAGAGCAACTTCAGAAAGGAGGGCCACAGAGCCCGCCGCTGGCTGGTCGCATTGCCAACTCTGGCACAGTCACCCAAACTGACCCAGGTTTGAGCCCTGGACTTTTGAGGCGTTACGCTGACCAACTTGGGGCCCTAGAATTCTCCGAGGTCGTGGCACTCCTCCACCTCTGGCCTCGTCCATGTGACCGAATGGGGGGGCTCAATACTCGCAGGATGCTTCCTCTTGAGCAGGAGACTATGTTCATCACACCACTATCACTTCTTCAGCAGCCTCGGCAGGCCGTAAGCTCTGGATTCTCTCTCTAAACCCCCCCCCCCCAACCCCCTGATGAAACCTCTGGTCCCCCGCCCTAACACCTCAATCGACTCAAGTGTGAAATTCTCCGAGCAATGGCTTCCGTGATGCGCGATGGGATGTCTCACTAGGTTGAGGGTGCCACCCGAATGCAAGATGGGGTGGCATGGCGGCGCAGTGGTTGGCACTGCTGCCTCACGCTGCTGAGGACCCGGGTTTGATCCCGGCCCCGAGTCACTATCCGTGTGGAGTTTGCACATTCTCCCAGTGTCCGCGTGGGTCTCACCCCCACAATCCATAAACGATGTGCAGGGTAGGTGGATTGGCCACGCTAAATTGCCCCTTCATTGGAAAAAGAATTGGGTACACTAAATTTATAATCAAAAAAATAAATGCAAGTTGGCGTTTCAGGCGGGGCATCCCAAACGACCTCCGTTACCCTAAGCTTTCCTCGGGCGGGAAGATAGGTCCTGCTCGTGCAGCAAGCTGGGTGTTTTTGTCATCACTCTCCGAAGGGAATCATCGGGTACGCCCTGGGTCGGGTGGACAGGTACCTGTCGTACATAGCGCCTTCGAGAAAGAGGAGAACGCAAGTCAAAACACCCGACGTACTGACAAATCCAGCTCTTCCCACCAATTTGCACAGCCTGCAGCAGAGCCATAGGGCAATCAGGCCACACACCAAGTTCAACACAAGAATTAAGATTTTCAAATCAAATCGGTGCCACACCAGGAATCAAACAAACACGGTGACAACGTCCACGTGACCGGGAGCGGAAGTGAAGACGTTGCGAAGTTGTTAAAATAATAATGTGGTCCCAGAAGATTTAAAGAAACAAACATGCCATTTAATAAGCATCTTCCACACGCTCAGGATGCTCCCCGAACACTTTGCAGCCAAGGAAGTACGTTGGATTTATCAAGGTCAATCTATCAGTCAATGTGCGCACAGCAAGGCCCAACTGCAACGTAACATTTGGTATTCTTGACCCAACTAATAAATATGGGGCAGGACGGTGTGGTAACTCCCAGAGTTGCTTTTTAATCATAACAAGGGATGGAATACACCTGCCTGAGCAGCGCTCCCGCTGTACTGAACCCCCGGCAGTGCGGCGCTCCCTCTGTACTGAATCCCCGGCAGTGCGGCGCTCCCTCTGTACTGAACCCCCGGCAGTGCGGCGTTCCCTCTGTACTGAACCCCCGGCAGTGCGGCGCTCCCTCTGTACTGAACCCCCGGCAGTGCGGCGCTCCCGCTGTACTGAACCCCCGGCAGTGCGGCGCTCCCTCTGTACTGAATCCCCGGCAGTGCGGCGCTCCCTCTGTACTGAACCCCCGGCAGTGCGGCGTTCCCTCTGTACTGAACCCCCGGCAGTGCGGCGCTCCCTCTGTACTGAACCCCCGGCAGTGCGGCGCTCCCGCTGTACTGAACCCCCGGCAGTGCGGCGCTCCCGCTGTACTGAACCCCCGGCAGTGCGGCGTTCCCTCTGTACTGAACCCCCGGCAGTGCGGCGCTCCCTCGGTACTGAACCCCCGGCAGTGCGGCGCTCCCTCTGTACTGAACCCCCGGCAGTGCGGCGCTCCCTCTGTACTGAACCCCCGGCAGTGCGGCGCTCCCGCTGTACTGAACCCCCGGCAGTGCGGCGCTCCCGCTGTACTGAACCCCCGGCAGTGCGGCGCTCCCGCTGTACTGAACCCCCGGCAGTGCGGCGCTCCCTCGGTACTGAACCCCCGGCAGTGCGGCGCTCCCTCTGTACCGAACCCCCGGCAGTGCGGCGCTCCCTCTGTACTGAACCCCCGGCAGTGCGGCGCTCCCTCGGTACTGAACCCCCGGCAGTGCGGCGCTCCCTCTGTACTGAACCCCCGGCAGTGCGGCGCTCCCTCTGTACTGAACCCCCGGCAGTGCGGCGCTCCCTCTGTACTGAACCCCCAGCAGTGCGGCGCTCCCTCTGTACTGAACCCCAGGCAGTGCGGCGCCCCCTCTGTACTGAACCCCCGGCAGTGCGGCGCTCCCCCTGTACTGAACCCCCGGCAGTGCGGCGCTCCCTCAGTACCGAACCCCCGGCAGTGCGGCGCTCCCTCTGTACCGAACCCCCGGCAGTGCGGCGCTCCCGCTGTACTGAACCCCCGGCAGTGCGGCGCTCCCGCTGTACTGAACCCCCGGCAGTGCGGCGCTCCCTCTGTACTGAACCCCCGGCAGTGCGGCACTCCCTCTGTACTGAACCCCCGGCAGTGCGGCGCTCCCTCTGTACTGAACCCCCGGCAGTGCGGCGCTCCCGCTGTACTGAACCCCCGGCAGTGCGGCGTTCCCTCTGTACTGAACCCCCGGCAGTGCGGCGCTACCCCTGTACTGAACCCCCGGCAGTGCGGCACTCCCTCTGTACTGAACCCCCGGCAGTGCGGCGCTCCCTCTGTACTGAACCCCCGGCAGTGCAGCGCTCCCTCTGTACTGAACCCCCGGCAGTGCGGCGCCCCCTCTGTACTGAACCCCCGGCAGTGCAGCGCTCCCACTGTACTGAAACCCCGGCAGTGCAGCGCTCCCTCGGTACTGAACCCCCGGCAGTGCGGCGCTCCCTCTGTACTGAACCCCCGGCAGTGCGGCGCTCCCTCTGTACTGAACCCCCGGCAGTGCGGCGCCCCCTCTGTACTGAACCCCCGGCAGTGCGGCGCTCCCTCTGTACTGAACCCCCGGCAGTGCAGCGCTCCCACTGTACTGAACCCCCGGCAGTGCGGCGCTCCCTCTGTACTGAACCCCCGGCAGTGCGGCGCTCCCTCTGTACTGAACCCCCGGCAGTGCGGCGCTCCCTCTGTACTGAACTCCCGGCAGTGCGGCGCTCCCTCTGTACCGAACCCCCGGCAGTGCGGCGCTCCCTCAGTACCGAACCCCCGGCAGTGCGGCGCTCCCTCGGTACCGAACCCCCGGCAGTGCGGCGCTCCCTCGGTACCGAACCCCCGGCAGTGCGGCGCTCCCTCGGTACTGAACCCCCGGCAGTGCGGCGCTCCCTCTGTACTGAACCCCCGGCAGTGCGGCGCTCCCGCTGTACTGAACCCCCGGCAGTGCGGCGTTCCCTCTGTACTGAACCCCCGGCAGTGCGGCGCTACCCCTGTACTGAACCCCCGGCAGTGCGGCACTCCCTCTGTACTGAACCCCCGGCAGTGCGGCGCTCCCGCTGTACTGAACCCCCGGCAGTGCGGCGCTCCCACTGTACTGAACCCCCGGCAGTGCGGCGCCCCCTCTGTACTGAACCCCCGGCAGTGCGGCGCTCCCTCTGTACTGAACCCCCGGCAGTGCAGCGCTCCCTCTGTACTGAACCCCCGGCAGTGCGGCGCCCCCTCTGTACTGAACCCCCGGCAGTGCGGCGCTCCCTCTGTACTGAACCCCCGGCAGTGCGGCGCTCCCTCTGTACTGAACCCCCGGCAGTGCGGCGCTCCCACTGTACTGAACCCCCGGCAGTGCGGCGCTCCCTCTGTACTGAACCCCCGGCAGTGCGGCGCTCCCTCTGTACTGAACTCCCGGCAGTGCGGCGCTCCCTCTGCACTGAACCCCCGGCAGTGCGGCGCTCCCTCTGTACTGAACCCCCAGCAGTGCGGCGCTCCCTCTGTACTGAACCCCCGGCAGTGCGGCGCTCCCTCTGTACTGAACTCCCGGCAGTGCGGCGCTCCCTCTGTACTGAACCCCCGGCAGTGCGGCGCTCCCTCTGTACTGAACCCCCGGCAGTGCGGCGCTCCCTCTGTACTGAACCCCCGGCAGTGCAGCGCTCCCTCTGTACTGAACCCCCGGCAGTGCGGCGCCCCCTCTGTACTGAACCCCCGGCAGTGCGGCGCTCCCTCTGTACTGAACCCCCGGCAGTGCGGCGCTCCCTCTGTACTGAACCCCCGGCAGTGCGGCGCTCCCACTGTACTGAACCCCCGGCAGTGCGGCGCTCCCTCTGTACTGAACCCCCGGCAGTGCGGCGCTCCCTCTGTACTGAACTCCCGGCAGTGCGGCGCTCCCTCTGCACTGAACCCCCGGCAGTGCGGCGCTCCCTCTGTACTGAACCCCCAGCAGTGCGGCGCTCCCTCTGTACTGAACCCCCGGCAGTGCGGCGCTCCCTCTGTACTGAACCCCCGGCAGTGCGGCGCTCCCTCTGTACTGAACTCCCGGCAGTGCGGCGCTCCCTCTGCACTGAACCCCCGGCAGTGCGGCGCTCCCTCTGTACTGAACCCCCAGCAGTGCGGCGCTCCCTCTGTACTGAACCCCCGGCAGTGCGGCGCTCCCTCTTGGGCTTCGGACTCAGATTTGCAAATTTGCGATTCAGGGAAATGAATGCCCAGTGAGGCAAGAACACAATTTGATAACTGAGGGAACCAGGACCAGCAGCCGCCCAAACCCCAACATCCTCCTCAGCATTTAACACAGGGTAACGTCTTGTGCAGTTGTCTCAAACTAGGTAACCATTCTCTGCTGTGAACGGACACGTAGAAGACATGTAACCAGCTGCAGTACATCAGCTGTATGTTACAACTTTAATCTCAACAGCTACAGATCTCTCTAATTTTTCTAAAAAGCTCGATGCCATCTGTTAGTGGTCAAGACGACTGCATTACATTCTGGTTTAACTTTTTCTTCCCCCAATAAACAGGCTGAAAAACAATTCCATTGCATAATCGAGCGGGGCCTTGATGTCCAACGTCTGCCTGCTCCCATGTTATTGGACAGCCTGCAAGCTGCAGTTACTCAGTCGGCGAAGATGCTCCAGATTCTGTTGTTGTTCAGGGTTTCCCCTCGAGTGCTGTAGCTGTTTTATTTTCTCAGGAGGCGATGTGGGGGGGAGGGGGGAAATCAGAGGGCACGCACAGCGGAAAGGCGTGATGATCCGGCCCCCCGCCAAGCGCGCTGGCGGAATGGCGAACAGGACACGGAGGGTGGGCCGTCGGACGGGAGGCCACACTGCACACGCCACCCGCAACCCCAAAGCTGCAGCATTGGCCGAGAGCAGCCCGGGGAGCCGGGCGGAAATCCCGCAAGGTGCGGAGGACGGGAGGCACAACGAGCGAGCTGGGTAGACAGCCGGAATCTGCCATCACACACTCTCTCTCTCTCTCTGGCCTCGTTGCTCTGCTCCACAAATTACAGAGGCCGCGAGGCGCCCCAAGAAGTGTTTTTGCAGAATTCAGCTGCCGACTAAGCTTATTTCAAACAAACCACTTCAGAACAGCTGAAAAACAGCACTGTCTAATGACATTCCGCCCCCTCCTCCCCCCTAACCCCTTCACAAAAACAATTTGACTTTGTTATTCTTTTTCTTTTAAAGTTACGTGGAGCCCGCAGCATATGGGGGCAAGACACATCCATGTGGTTGTCTGCGATCTCTTCACAGAGAGGCGTCCAAATTGAACGTGACGCTGCGCTACCTCAGCGCCCGTTAAAGGCACCTTCAACCGCGAGAAACTATTATTCCCGTCAGCGCCCTTTGTCCTTTGAAGCTGGCGACATTTTCCAGAAATTGGCATTGGGGGGGGGGGGGGGGGGGGAGGAGAGAGAGAGAGAGACAGGAGCATGCTGGCATTCTTTGGAGGTGTAGTATTAGGATGCCCAAGGCGGTCAGGGTGGATAGGAGAGTGGCCAGTGGGCAGTAGAGTCTGCACGTGAAGATAGCACCTCGTCAAGACTTCATGGATTTCATTTATTGTCACGAGTACCGAGGTACAGTGAAAAGTATTTTTCTGCGAGCAGCTCAACAGATCATTAAGTACATGGGAAGAAAAGGAAATAAAAGAAAATACATAATAGGGCAACACAAGGTACATAATGTAACTAGATAAACACCGGCATCGGGTGAAGCAGACAGGGGTGTAGTGGTTCTTTTTCAAAAATTCAGAGTACCCAATTATTTTTTTCCAATTAAGGGGCAATTTATCGTGGCCAATCCACCTAGCCTGCACATCTTTGGGCTGTGGGGGCGAAACCCACGCAAACACGGGGAGAATGTGCAAACTCCACACGGACAGTGACCCAGAGCCAGGATCGAACCTGGGACCTCGGTGCCGTGAGGCAGCTGTGCTAACCACTAGGCCTCCGTGCTGCCCTACAGGGGCGCAGTGCTAATGAGGTCAGTCCATAAGAGGGTCGTTTAGGAGTCTGGTGACAGTGGGGAAGAAGCTGTTTTTGAGTCTGTTCGTGCGCGTTTTCAGACTTCTGTATCTCCTGCCCGATGGAAGAAGTTGGACGAGTGAGTAAGCCGGGTGGGAGGGGTCTTTGATTATGCTGCCCGCCTTCCCCAGGCAGCGGGAGGTGTAGATGGAGTCAATGGATGGGAGGCAGGTTCGTGTGATGGACTGGGCGGTGTTCTCGACTCTCTGAAGTTTCTTGCGGCCTGTGTGTAGGACCGTGTCCGACACACATGAATATAGTTATGTGTTATTAATCAACAGTTATTTTTCAGCCGTACAAGCCTCTAGGCCTCTCCCAGGAGAGAACATGCACCCACCATGTTGTATGGTTGTAAGGACCCCCAGACACTTCAGGATGAAGTAGACAAACTGCAGTCTAACCCGAGAGAATGTGCGTTTAATTTGAAGACTTCAAATACAAGCTTGGAGCTACTAGCCCAAGAGGTTGTACTGGAGTGGAGGCTGAAGGGCAGATTGGTAAAGGTTGAGACTATTGTGACCTTGAGTCAGAGCGCATAAGAAGTTGAATGTGTGGCGATATGCATGTGCACTCAAACGTACATAGTTGTTTAATATCAGTGCACATGGTGTCGGTACGACCTCCGACCAGCAGGTGGTGTCAGACATCCATCACATGACTGAGGACACCCACCAGTTGGTAATAGGACGTACGAGAGGATAGTCACAGTTACAGCAGTTCCAGTAGAATTCATTTAGTAGTTATTGTCTGTTTACTAATCTGTTAGTTATCTTTCCACGTGTGTGTGTGTTAATAAATCACCTTTTAGTTAAGCAACTGGATATTCTGTGTACCTCATTGCAACGGCCATCTCACAGAACACAACCGAACGGTAACGGGTGGGGTTGTGCTCCAATCTACAGATCGGACTTTGGAAAAAGCCATCGGAATGGTCTGCCAGGAAAAGCAGCCAGTTTTGCGTGGCGAGGTTAAACCATGCTGCGTGGCGAGGTTAAACCATGCTGCGTGGCGAGGTTAAACCATGCTGCCGAGAGTCCAACTCATAAAGCAACAAAACGGCAAGGAAAGCAGTGCCCAAGCAAAACACAAGATGGTGGCAGACCATGTCAGCGCAAAGAAGTCTAAAGACCTCAAAGGCGCGAGCAGTGTCCAGCAAACACTGTGCAGTGTTTTCACTGCAACCTATGGGACATAGAATTAACAGTGCAGAAGGAGGTCATTCGGCCCATCGAGCCTGCACCGGCCCTTGGAAAGAGCACCCTACCCGTAACCCAGTAACCCCACCTAACCTTTTGGTCACGAAGGACAATTTAGCCTGGCCAATCCACAGTCTTTGGACTGTGGGAGGAAACCGGAGCACCCGGAGGAAACCCACGCAGACACGGGGAGAACGTGCAGACTCCGCACAGACAGTGACCCAAGCCGGAATCGAACCTGGGACCCTGGAGCTGTGAAGAAATTGTGCTGTCCACAATGCTACCGTGCTGCCCTTAAACAAGAAGATACAGAGGAGAGGGAGGGCATCAGAAGGTCAAACAGAGACAGACAGTTGGTGTCAGAGAACCAGGAAAAACGACAGCGGTGGAGCTGGAGCTTCAAGCCCACACGCGCAACGTCACGCCGATCCTGGAACAGGTGAGAAGTGCCCATCAGCTCCCCTAGACTAAAGTGAGGGAGGCACAAGCACAGATAAAGCAACAAGGCACAGCATTAAAAGCCAAACCGCAGGCTGAGCTTAAGGATGAGGAAGATACAAACATAAGGGAGGCCCCACAGGGAAAGAAAACCAGAGGCCGCTCTGTAAAAGAACGGAGTAAACATTCCCTCCCGAAGGAGTGGGATCACGCCATGGTATCCAACCAGGAAGGGCAGATTGTCAAAGAAGTCATAGAACACTTACGGAGCGCAGGAAGCAAATCAGATGTTGACACCTGTGTATTTGAAACACCCGGCACTCATACCTCAACT
>NC_092736.1:7967863-7970363 GCF_047496885.1 Scyliorhinus torazame | reverse complement strand
CCCGCCACGTCGCACGAGATCGCGCTCGATGTTGCGAAGCCTAGCGCAAACCAGGAGTGGGGTCTCCCGGCCATTTACCGGCCACGTGGCGCGGGTGACGTTCAGGCGCACCATGGCCGGTAGATCGCATCCAATAAGTGTGGAAAGCCGCTATGCTTTCAATACATTACTAACTGATGTACAATGTCACTGCCCATAGTACACAGGGGATTATGCAGCCTGATCTCAGGAGCTATTATAGCATGCACTGTACAATGTAATACTCTATTACAGCACAGTTCAGCGTGATTCAACCAGTTCCTCCAGGTCCACGAGGATTAATTGCTATAAATGACTCTTAAGAGAACAGTTAGAATCTAATTGTTGCGTTGCAGTGCTGGTTGTAAATCTCTACAATCAGAAAAACCATAAAGAAATAAATGACTTATTTTCTTTGGATTCAATACAAGAAACACAGGAGTGAGCCTTGAAGCGAGGGTAACAAATTCATACCCAGCACCAGAGAAGCCGGCGACTGGCGGGTAGAACATGCTCTCTGGGTGGACACTTAGCAGGGCACTTGTATCCAAACAGAGCGACCATTGGCTCAGGGGTAAGGACTTCGCCCGATTTCTTTTTCGTTGCAAAAATATACGTTAATTCGTGAAATGCCGAAACGTACATAACATCTCAAAATGACCATCACACCAAGTGCAATAATATTCAGGTTTTCTACACTGATTGGTGTCCCTGCCCGAATCTAAAACACAAAAAGGGGGGGGGGGGGGGGGGGGCACGCAGCCTCAGGAAACGGGGGGCCGATCATTGGGGGGGGGGGGGGAATTGGTACTCTAAATTTAAAAAAGTAGCAGCCATGATCGTATGGAACAGTCTGGATGGGCCGAATGGTCGACTCCTACTCTTAGTTCTCTTGGCTTGTGTGTTTATTTTCTTCAAAGCGAAGGTTAGGCTTTGCAACACCTAGCCTGACGGGATGGTGGGAACAGGTTCAATCGCAGTTTTCAAAATAAAATGAATTAAATTTTTAAAACATATAAATTTAAGAGTACCCAATTATTTTTGTTTCCATTTAAGGGGCAATTTAGCGTGGCCAATCCACCTACCCTGCACATCTTTGGGTTGTGGGGCTGAGACCCACGCAGACACGGGGAGAATGTGCAAACTCCACGCGGACAGTGACCCAGAGCCGGGATCGAACCTGGGACCTCGGCGCCGTGAGGCAGCAGGGCTAATCCACTGCGCCACCCTGCTGCCCAGAATTAAAATTCGAAGGAAAGAAAACTGCAGAGATAGGGGGAAAGGCCATGCCGCTGATCTCTGAAAGCGGCAGAGAAAACCCAAATGGCCAAAGCTCCTTCGGTGCTAGACTTATTTTATTATTCTACCTCAAGCGGCCCCAGGAATCTCCCGTGTAAGATTCGAGTTAGAACTTGATCCAGGGAAGAATAGACAGACAGACAAGAGACAGGGCAATCACACTCCGGGATCACAAGCGGCGTCACAGGGAAGATGAACAACGGTTCAATAATAAAAGTTTCAGTTCTTCGCTTCTGCAACACTGCCGACCTGGGACTCCCTCTCAACATGTCACCGTTCATCCAGCTACTCGCCTGCCATTTGACGAGCGGGTCAAGTCCCGATTTTGCCACAAATGATTGGATCAACCCCTGTCTGCTTCAATTTACCCAGGGAGGCGTTGCTCATTCTCAGGACATTAACAGTTCAACAAATACCCAATGATTCTCCCCAGGCTAGACAGTAAACACTTGACCCCTTGTTGAATCCAGACCAGTCAGTTTGTATCATGGACCTAGCCCAAATAGTGGGGGGTTCGACAGCTGATCCAGCCCCTGGTCTGTGGAAAGGGGGGCTGCGGGCGAAATCCACGCTTCCCCAAATCTATATGGCGCCCTAACTTGTCAATAGTGGCAAGGACCGAATTGGACTTGGCCGTGAAGCCTTCTGCTGCAAATAGGCTGCCAGCACTCAAGTCGAGGACAAGGCTGGCGTCAGCCGCAGCTACTCGCACACTCGGCGGAGAATCACACAAGAGGCGCTGGCGCAGTGATATTGTCACTGGATTAATAACCCAGAAACCCAGGCCAATGCTCTGGGTTCGAATCTCACCAGGGCAGATGGTGAAATCTGAATGCAATAAAAATCTGGAATTAAAAGTCTAATGACGACCATGATCGATTGTCGTAAAAAACCCATCTGGTTCACTAATGTCCTTCAGGGAAGGAAATCTGCCGTCCTGACCCGGTCTGGCCTACATGTGACTCCAAACCTACAGCAATATGGTCGCTTCTTACAGGCCATTCAGCTCAAGGGCAATTAGGGATGGTCAATAAATGCTGGCCCAGCCAAGGGCAGCACGGGTGGCGCAGTGGTTTAGCACTGCGGCCTCGCGGCGCCGAGGACCTGGGTTCGAATCCCGGCCCTGGGTCACTGTCCGCGTGGAGTTTGCACATTCTCCCCGTGTCTGTGTGGGCCTCACCCC